>NC_043714.1:26649052-26660502 GCF_006229205.1 Suricata suricatta
ACATAAAAGGTAGCTACTTTTTTGCATGGACCTCAAGTATATTGGAGTATAGAGGTGGAATTTAAGGAAAGATATTAAGCAGGCTGTGTTGTAGCTTATGGGCAAGTAATAAATTGTATCATGTATCTTGAATGTATCATAGATAAGCTGCTATATAACGATTGCCACTTCAGATAGCTGTGAAATTAGGTGATTAACTCGTTGTTACTTAACCTTCTAATTTCTGTATAAGTCTAATTACATGAAATAGAAGTTGGGGTTTTGATTTTTTACTTTGCTTTTCTGTTTGGAGTGTCATTGTAACTACTGTATAATTGCATATGTTAAAAAAATAAATTGTGTTATATTAAAAAAAATAAATAGATAAACATTAAAAAATTAAAAAAATTTAAAAAAAATAAAAAGCAGGACAAAATAGCCAGTCTTATCAGCTGGTTAGTGCATGCCACAGCACAGCTCTCCCAGCTCCCGGAAGGTCTTAGGTATTGAAGTCCACAGACTTAGATCTAACCCATCCTGACAGGTACTAGCCGAGCGGCCTTGATTAAGTTACTTAATTTCTTTGTCTCTCAAGTTTCTCATGAATAAAATGGGGCTATATCGTGTAAGGTTGCTGTGAAGGTTTAATGCTCTAGTTAGTGTGTGCACAAAACAGCCCAGGGACTAGCACCTGACAAGCTCTCGATAAATATTAGATACCAATGTCAACAACTTAACCAGATATTTGTAAGTTATTTGGGTCCCAAGGGACTACTGTGGCTTAACTGGGCACTTAACCATGAGGCAGAGCTTCAACCTACAATAAAATATTAGCCCAATATTAAAAATACTCTAACAGAAATATAGAGTAGCAGGAAGTAATATGAATAAACGTACGATTCCATGATGGAGGGTGCAGCGGGGAACTTTCCAAATTGATGGAGTTTCCAGATTAGAATTTTAGGTCAGACAATTAGTAGCTCGATCTAGAGGGGTTTTTGTTTGCTTGCTTTAATCCCCAAAAGCTTTCTGAACCAGAAACCTTATAAAGGCGTATGTATATTATTTACTTTTTACATCTTCAAACAATTTTCTGAAGATTTGAATAATTATATTAATTTGACCTCATATAAATCCTTCCTCCACAATTTTTAAGCACCTCAAGATATTAAAATAAAAATTAGAAAGCAATTTAAATACATAAATCATGCCACTTACAAATACTCAGAGGCTACCCTTGGCAGTAGGTACTTGGCCAGTAATTTATAATTCTGCTTTCTCATGTATTAACATCTTGAATATTCAGAGCCGTGGCTGCATAAATGTATCTTGCTGAGCCTCAGGGTTCTTCAGGGGTGACTCCAGGCAAACTGGGGGTGAGAAAAATGGGTGGATTTGTGGGCTGTCCATGCACGCCCTGCTTTCCTACGCCAGTTCTACTTCCGCCTTTATCTATTTTATATGTGACGGGGATTCTCCTTAGTGAGGAAAAAATGGTTTTACTCCAAAGTTTGACTTCAATAGTTTACTTCAATAGTTTTACAGCTCTAAATATTACTGTGAAATTCTGAATAAAAAATATTTTAATTCAAGAACCCCACTTCTGGAACTTCTCTTAGCTATACCTCTTTCTGAGTCTTGCCCTTCCAAACAAAACTGCTTTTCCAAATTTAGAAAATTGTAAGTTTCAAAGTTTTAAGCATAACTCGTGCTTAAAGACATTCCTAGGGGCACGTGGGTGGCTCAGCCGGTCAGTCATTCGCTCTCAGCTCAGGTTATACTCTTGCGGTTCGTGAGTTCTTGAAGCCCCGCATCGGGCTTTGTGCTGACAGCACAGAGCCTGGAGCCTGCTTTGGATTCTTTGTCTCCCTCTCTCTCTGCCTTTTCCCTACTCGTGCTCTGTCTCTTTCTTTCAATTTTCTGAAGGTTTGAATAGTTATATTAATTTGACCTCATATAAATCCTTCCTCCACAATTTTTAAGCACCTCAAGATATTAAAATAAAATTTAGAAAGCAATTTAAATACATAAATCATGCCACTTACAAAGACTCAGATGCTACCCTTCTCTGATCTGCTAAAGAAGTGAGCATCCACACCTCTCCTGGGCCCCCAGTACTGTCCACACCACTCCTCCAAGAACAGCGTTGGTCTTCTGTTGTTTCCTCTCTCCTTGGCATGTGTTTCCATCCTCCATTGAGATCTGCATTCTCCAATGTCAAGACTATGTCTTAGAATTCTCTAGTAGATTTTACCTTCTCTGCCCACTAGCCATGAAGAATCCAAAAAACATTGACTGAACAAAATTAAAACATTAGCTATAAGTTTGCAGAGAGGCTGTGTGGGAAAAAAAGAAAAGGCAGAATTCATTCTAGTGTTTAAACACACATTCCTGAAAAAAATTAGCAAAAATACAAAAGCATGAAATAAGCTGGAAGCTTTAATGTGTTCTTAAAAGCCAACAAAGTAGGAAATGTAAATCAAACATCAGTCTTCCTGTAGTGGAGTAGGGTGGTAATATTTTTCAATTTCTAATAAACACACAGATTTTTTTAACAAACTGTAATAACTGAAAAGTTGGGTAAGGCACCCAACTGGGGGAAAATGACAATGTAGGCTTCATTCTCCCAATTGTTCCACTGATTAATGACTCCCAGCATATAAACCTCTAGCAAAATAACACTAAAACTCTGAGAAATAAAGACATGTCTCAAAAAAGTATAAATAACGAAACAAACATGTTGGGGATGCACTAGTAAATTATTTAATACCAAAAAAAAGTGTCCGATAAGAGTTGAACAAGAGATTTGTTTTTTATTACCTTATAATTATTTCAGGGTACCAAACAAAGCTCAACAAAAGCAAAATTTTTCTGCTAGGAATCTCCTTAGTCCCTCTACTTTGATGAGAACAGAACTCCTCTCCCATAAAAATGCACCTGAATCCATCTGTGATCCCACTGTTTCCTGTGGCTATCCATGCATAAATGTTTGTGCACATATTCCTATTGGCAAAGTTATGACTCAGAAATGTGTTTATATATTTTTTGAAAATAGTAATAAATTTTTATAATGGTAAGACTGTATATCCCACTAATTACAATAGTCCTTTCAATTGATGATGAGCTTCACAGTTTGTAAAGTGGCATTACTTAGTTTCATTTGATTCTCGCGATTGGCCTGTGGGTAGGTGTGACATAGTCATGGCATATCCGCTGTGTAGAAGACGGGTAGAGCTTGAAGGATCTGCACAGTTACATGGAGAGATGCAAGCAGGTACTCATCACAGAGTTGGTGAAAAATACAGAGCTACACAAGGGAAAGCCAGATCTGCTACCACATGAACACGTTAGCTGCCATTATTTTTAAATATATTCTGAATCTATATAGCTCATATGACACCCAAAATAAAAATTTCAAGTATAGTATCTTTCAATGATATTAGAACTATAGTAACAAACCACTGATTAGAATCAGTAAAGCAAATAAAATAATGAATTTCATTTATCTTCCCTGTTGCAGTCTTAACTTTGTAGACCTATGACATCTTTCCCAAATCTATGCATTTGCTTTCTTTCATTCGTTTAATTCACTCAGCAGATGTTCACTTGGTCTTTTATTTTTTCCGGCTAGGTGCTTGGGGTACAAGAGCTGAACAAGACAAAGCCCCCCAATCCTCAGGGAGCTGAAAGTCGGCTTATGGATGCAAAGATTAGGCAAACAGACAAGTGCAGAAATTGTGAGAATGGTACAAAGGAAAAGAACAGAATGGTCTGAGATGAGACAGAGAGGGTCTTAGACTAGAAGACTCACGCCTTCTCTGATCTGTAACATTTAAGCTGCTGTCAGAATGTTTTTTCTGTTTCTTTAACAGTATTGCCTGCATACATTCACTGTGCCAGCCGGAGTTCCCAGTGGTGCAGTCCTCCAAATGCTGTGACGTACATGGAGAAGCCGGACGGCTCTCAGGGAGCTCATTGTGCTAGGGTAACAGTGCCACCAAACTTGATCTGGAGCTTGGAAAAAATTTATTTAGCTATTGAGCTCAAAACATGGCCCATTCTTGCTGGATACATTATTTTTTAAAAAATTTAATGTTAACTTATTTTTCAGAGAGAGAGAGAGAGACTGAGTGTGAGTGTGGGAGGAGGAGAGAGAGGGAGACACAGAATCTGAAGCAGGCTCCAGGCTCCAAGCTGTCAGCCCAGAGCCCAATGCGGGCCTTGAATTCACAGATCATGAGATCATGATCTGAGCTGAAGGCAGACGCTTAACCGACTGAGCCACCTAGGCATCCCTGGATACATTATTTTAAAACAGAAATTCAGACTTAGGTCATTCATCCCATAAGATTGAGCAGTTCTTCACTCTTCAATATCATCTTTTAAAGAAATGGTTTTGTCCCATGGGAGACTGATCCAAGGATAAGTATTATCTTGAGAATACTAAGATCATGCTTTGCAATAAGCAAAGATCACAAGAGACACCACTACCTTACTATCCTTACCCATTCTGTTTTATTTGTAAATACAATGTCTTAAATTTTTATACTTCTCTGACATAATTTTGTATTTTCCAATGAACAGTATTTATCTAAATTGGTTCAATTAAAATTAGCTATCATATAGGGGTGCCTGGGTGGCTCAGTCGGTTAGGCAGCCGGCTTCGGCTCAGGTCATGATCTCGCAGTTCGTGGGTTCGAGCCCCGCGTCGGGCTCTGTGCTGACAGCTAGCTCAGAGCCTGGAGCCTGCTTCAGATTCTGTGTCTCCCTCTCTCTCTGACCCTCCCCTGCTCGCGCTCTCTCTCTCTGTCTCTCAAAAATAAATAAAAGACATAAAAAAAAATTTTTTAAATTAGCTATCATATAAATATTCATGTATCAGTCCACACAACTGAATATTATTATCATAAGTATGTTGATAATTATAAGCATTGAATCATGAAAATAGTAATTCTTAAAATATATTGCAAACTATGATAATCTATTTTATTTCCATAATTTTTTCTCCTTTTAATCTGTCTCTATTGTTCACTCAAGAATAATGTCTTTCGGGGCACCTGGATGGGTCAGTTGGTTGAGCAACTGACTCTTGATTTTGGCTCAGATCATGAGATGGAGCCCCCCTGTGGGGGCTGTCAGTGCAGAGCCTGCTTGAGATTCTCTCTCTCTCTCTCTCTCTCTCTCTCTCTCTGCCCTTCCCCTTCCTGCACCTGCACACACAAGCTCTGTCTTTCAAAAAAAAATGTCTCTTAGTCATGAATCCAAATAACAAGGAGAAATATATATCCCTGAAGTTATTATGGGAACTGAAGTATAAAAAAAAATCACTATTTGTGGCAATGCTAGGCTTTCTTGTTCTAACTGTAGAAGTTTACCTAGGCTTCTATCTCCAATCAAGAAGCTTATTCTTTTAATGAAATACTATATGCATAAAAAATTAAAAGTAAAAGTTAAGTTGTCAGATCTGTTACTTGTGATGATTGGAAATTTTGTGACTCTTTGTATCCCAAAAGTTTATTTTATTCTCTTTATATGGCTTGTCTAGAAGAATTAATAAAGAGTTTTCTAGTAATCAATACTCAGTCTTCAAAAAACATAGAGCACACTCATAAATTAAGTGTTAAAGATATTTTGTGTGCTAAAAAAAATCAAATATGTTGAAACAAAAGAACTTTAACAAATCCCATCAGGGCACCTCAGTGGCTCAGTCAGTTGAGTGTCCGACTTCAGCTCAGGTCATGATCTCATAGTTTGTGGGTTCAAACCTTTCATTGGACTGCTGCTGTCAGCTCAGAGACCACTTTGGATCCTCTGTCCTCCTCTCTCTGTTCCTCCCCTGATTGCACTCTCTCTCTCAAAAATAAATAAACATTTTTTATCCCAACAAATTTTCATTTTCCAAGTAGTGTTTTCCATTTTTCAGCATGTAACTGAAGATTGATGTCTATTACAGTTTGATTAGAAGCTAATTTTGCCATGTTTCAAATTTATATTTCAGTCTCAAACACTCAATAACAAACTACTTAATTCAAAACTTCAATCTCTTTTTCTTAGTTTCTTAGTTTCTATAATTATTAATTAGTTTTATAAACCTTCAAACATGTGACCCAAAAGTTTGTTGGTTCTCACAATAGTGGCATCTTTGATTCTGTGAAATGTATTATGTGTTATATACCTGGACACTTACAAATAATATAACAATTTGAGAGCAGAAGGGGAAATAATTGGAGCTAGAATAGGTATATTAATTTCTTCATCTTAACAACTAGATTCAGAAGATGTTAAAGCCTCAACTAAAATAACAAAAACATAAATATCATTATAAAGTACTAAGAATAAAAAAATTAACTAAAATATAGTGGAGAAAGAAAGGAGAAAGGAAAAGAAATACGGTAGTTTTACATAGACGGAAATAAAAGATAATGTCTAAAGTATTAGAGAATTAACAAAAATATATAACATAATAGTAATATGTTAAATACTGGAACAAAAATGCAAATCTTCTTAAATATAAGAATTATTTCCTAAACGAAAAGAATTACATGATGAAAGTGAAGAATAGGGACTATATGTGATTTTTGAAAGACTAAAAGCATAAAGTATAATTAATTTCAAAAAACTAGATTCAAATATACTTATAATATCAATACATGTAAATGGATTAAACTCATATCTTTAAGAAAGGAAAGAAAAAAATGGACAAAGTTATCTAAAGCAAATTTAGAAAGAGAAAGAAAGGAGAGAAGAAGAAGAAAGAAGGAAAAGAGGGGAGGAGCGGGAAGATGAGGAGAGGAGGAGAGAAAAGGGAGAAAAGAAGAGAGGGAGGAAAAAAAGACTCAGTTGTAACCTTAATATCAGCTCATTTTAATTTGTGTCATAAAACATAAACAAGATAAAAAGTCACTATATCATGTTGAATGCAGACAGTCATAGTAAAGATTTTAAAAAGTCAAGACTATCAATGCATCAACAGACATATCACAAAACAAGAACTAGAGGCATTATAAAGAAAAACACAAAAGTAGAATTTTAGTCACCACTCTTAGTCTTTGACAGACCAGGAAGAAAACAAGTTAAGGAATAATATAGAAGATCTAGTGACATAATAAGTAGGACTAAATAAATATAGATCAAACTCCATTCCCTGAAATAAAAACTACAATCTATGTTTACATAGAACCATCATAAAATGACCATTAGCCCCAATAAAAATCATAATTAATTCCAAAATGTTAAAATAATGCAAGCAACATTCTCTGATCACAATCCAAAAAAACCTAGAAATGAATAAATACAACCAAAATTAAAAATATGCTTTAATTATGTGACTTTGTACAAGTTACTTATCTTTCAAAGCCTTCGTTACATCAACTGCAAAATGAAAATAATACTGAAATCATAGGCTAATTTGGAAGAGTTTTTGAATTTTAAGACATTATTCAAGCAATATATTTTCCAAGAAAAATCATATTCCTCTTCACACTTGAGAAGTGGCTTATTTGGCACTTATTTGAGCAACTTGGTTTATACTGTCTACATATGGCTATTTAAATAAATTAAATGATAAAATTTTAGGTTTCAACATTACCCTCAGCTAAATACCTCATTAAAAACAATATGCCATGTGAAAGAAGCCAGTCACAAAAAAAAACACATATTGTATCATTCCATTGATATGAAATATCCTGAATAGGCAACTCTACGGAGACAGAAAGTAGATTAGAATTTGCCCAGCACTTGGAAGGGTGTGAGAGAGCAGGGAATGACTGCTAATGAGTACAAGGTTTCTTTCTAGAGTGAGGAAGCTGCTCTAAAATTAGATTATGGGGATGGAAGTTTTACACTTTAATTTGAATTTTATGGTATATAAATTATATCTCAATAACACTGGGTCTTTTTAACTGTGAAAAAAAGCTCATTAGCTACATGTGGCTAGTGGCTACCATCTTAGACATCAGAATATTTCCATCATTGCAAACAGTTCTATTAAATAGTACCAGCTTAGCTGATACTGAACAGATCAAATATCCAGAAGTTCATAAGAATTATTTAAGCTTTACTTCAGCAAATTAACAAGGTCTTTCTAGTGAGAGTCTCAGATGAATTTTTTTCTCACTTCACTTACTAATTATACTAAAAAATCATCCTCTCACTTAATATAATCCAAATACATTAAGGTGCTAATTGAATATGCTAAATAAGCTGTGCATACTAATTGTCACTAATAAGTTTAATGCTGATTGCCTAAGTTTATAACAGCTACTCACCTACATAGTGGTTCAAGTCAACTTGATATCCCTCACTCTTCATTAAGAAAATGTGTTTCATTAACTTGATGTCATTACAGGTGAGCCCAGAGGATTTAGGCCGTGGCTAGTCTTTTAACGTTCAAAGTATACCAAATGTGAATCCTAAGCAAATTGCTCATGCAGTTGAAGGTGACTCTTACATCATCCTGTTATCCAGCGATGCTTAGAGCATCCCATTATGGTAAGCTCTGAATCAATAAGTACTTCTATGTCTACTACAATTCTTTACTCATTCGGTATATTTTTAAATCCCTAGCATTAATTATAGTCTTAGGATCCTAGATAATTCTTCTCTGGGCTTCAGATTCCCCTTCTCAAAGTGAAGGTGAGGGGCGAGGGGAGAGAAATTGGTAGCCTAATTACAAGTTTATGTCACCTTTTCCTCCCAGTTGAGGGAACGCTACTTAAAAAATACTGAAGAGGGACACCTGGGTGGCTCAGTCGGTTGGGCGATTGACTTTGGCTCAGGTCATGATCTCACACTTTGTGGGTTTGAGCCCCACTTCGGGCTCTGTGCTGACCGCTCAGAGCCTGGAGCCTGTTTTTGATTCTGTGTCTTCCCCACCTCTCTCTGCCCCTCCCATGCTCATGCTCTGTCTCTCTGTGTCTCTCATTAATAAATAAAAATTTTAAAAAAACTGAAGATTAGATCTTAATTTTTCTCACCATAAGTAAATAAATGATCATTATACGACATGATAAAGGTGTTAGCTAACACTACAGAGGCAATCATATTACAATATATAAATGTATGAAATCAACATGTATACCAGTTATTTACACAGTGTTATCTTTTAATTATATGTGATCCAAAAAAGTAGAGCTCACTTGGGAAGCTTGGAAAGGTCACAAATATACCTAAGAATTGATTTTTTTAATGCAGACCATATACCACTGTGAGCAATGTCAGGGAGAGGAAAGGAAGACTGGCTGCTCCTTCCCTGCTGCGTCCCAGATAAGGATTGCAGACCCTGTGGCTGCCTGTGAGCCCAGAAAGCTGAGCGGGGATCCTTCTGCAAATGGAAAACTCTCCCAAATGCCGTTGTAAGAGAGTTTGATGGCCCTGCATGGGCTGCCATGCTGAAGGAAAATGACCATCTTGAGCTAATTCAATAAGCATTGAACAAGATGGTAACAATCGGATTATTTCTTCCCCCTCACAGCTTAGAAACCTAAGAATAGAGAAGATTTTTCCATCCCTGACTTTATACAGAGATTCCAGCTTGTCTATCCTTCTGAGGTTGCCCGGACTACTGGAAAATAATTATCAGTGTTGTTTTTCACCATCTACTAATCCTCATCCATTTAACCTTCCCAGGAGCAAAAAACTACGAGATCCACCAGAAGCAATAGGATAAAAGGCCAGGTGAGAGGGTTCAGGGACCCAAAAGAAAGAGATTAGGAAAGCAGACCTATACATGTTTCCCCACTGGGCCAAAGCTAACGGAAGAAACAGAAAAGCTCACTAATAAAAGCTGCAGTAAGAGGATATATAATCAAAACAATGAGACTTTAAAACAAACAAACAAAAAGCTCATACCTGAAAATTAAGATGTAAAGGAAGATTTAGATTTAGCAAAGGGAAAATACATTGGCCAAAAAGAAGAAGAAGAAGGAGGAGGAGGAGGAGGAGGAGGAGGAGAAAAAAACAATTTTGTGTCCTGGCAAATCAAGGTAAGAAGTTGTCTCATTATACATAGGGAAAAAAATTAAATAGAATTATGAATAAAAAATTTAGAGATACCACCATACACGTATTATAATGGCCAAAATCCAGAACACTGACAACATCAAATGCTGTGAGAATGTGGAGCAACAGGAACTCTCATTCATTGCTGACAGGAATGCAGAATGTACAGCCACTTTGGAAGACAGTTCGACAATTCATTAGATTAAACATATTCTTCCCACACAATCCAGCAGTCATGCACCTTGATATTTAAACCAATGAACTGAAAACTTACATCTACACAAAAAAAGTGCACATGGATGTTTATAGCAACAATTATATTCATAATTTTATGGATGTCTTTTGGTAGATGAATAGATAAATAAGCTCTGGTACACCCAGAGAATGGAATATTATTCAGCACTAAAAAGAGATGAACTATCAAGCCATGAAAAGACATGAAAGAAACTTAAATGCAAATTATGAAGTGAAAGAAGCCAATCTTAAAAGGTTACATACTATCTGATTCCAGATATGTGACATTCTGGAAAACTCAAACTAAGGAGACAACAACAGCAACAAAAAAAATCAGTGGTTGCCAGGGGTTAGAGGGGAGAAGAGGATAAATAGGCAGAGCACAGAAGATTTCTAGAACAGTGAATATGCTTTGCGTGATACTGTAATGGTGGGTACATATCATTACAAATTTGTCCAAACTTGTAGACTGTATAACATCAAGAGTGAAGGCTAATGTATACCATGGACTTTGGCTAATAATGATGTGTCAGTGCAGGTTCATCTCTGATGGGAGCTATTGATAAGCGGGAGGCTGCACATGTGAGGGGCAGAGGGCATGTGGGAAAACTCTGTGCCTCCTGTTCAATTTTGCGAAAACTGCTCTCAAAATCAAATCTATTAAAAAATAAGTTTAGAGACACATGAAGAAAACAACTTCTGGAAAGACAATATGAAAGAAGTAACATGCAATTAAAGAAATAATAGTACATTTTACTGAATTGAAGAAAAACTTGAATTCAGAGTATATAAAATCTTTAGGTGTTAAGTGAATCTAAAGAGAAAAAAAGATCTATCTCTAAATATACCCTGTGAAATAGCTGAGATTTAATAGTAAAGAGAAAATTATATGACCAGTCCAAATTAAAATGTGGTGTTTAAAGCAAAAAGAATCAGACTTCTCGCTGCAACCTTGGATGTCAGGAGACAGAAAGATATAATCTATAAGAGAAAAGAACATCTAGGAATCTTAGTCCTCAGCAACAAAATGTTTGCAAACAAAATAAAACAACACTATTTTCAGTAATGGTAAGAAATATACCAAAAACAGAAGAAAATAAATGGTTAAACATAAAAAGAACAGGCAAAGTATATCAAGGAAATGAAAAAATTATATATAGATAGTGTAAAAGAATACAAAGTGAAATTCAAAGGCAAAATAGTATTATTGCTTTAAAAATTAATGGTCATGGTGGGGG
>NC_043714.1:26660602-26682447 GCF_006229205.1 Suricata suricatta
GAGAGAGAAATGGAGGAAGACAGGGAAGAAAGGAGGGAGACGCTAACACAGAAACCAATACAAAGCAGAATCCATCATTAATATTATTACAAAGCTTTCTTCATGCTTCAAGGAATTAGATAATGCACCAAATGTAAAAGGTATAAATTCCCTGGATTCAAATGAAAAATCATCCTGCACCCTTCTAACATGTTTGCAATAAATTGATGCAGAGAATTAGATTTCAAGGCAGAGAATGGGATTCCTCCTCCTGCAGACCCGAGTTTCTGCCTGCAGCAATACAGGGCGAAGAGGAGCTGTGGCCGCCCAAGTTCCATTTCCCTTGAGTGCAAGGTTTTAGCCCTGAGCCCTGGCTCCCAGTCCCCAGCAAAGATCACAGGCCAAGCCGGAGCGCCTTCCCTCTACGCAGGAGGGAGTGTGGTCAGGGTTCCTCGGCCACTGGACACAAGTGGAGAAGCCCGGCTCACTCCCAGCGTCCTTTCCCCCACAGACCTTTACCTCAAAGAGTAGAGAATCAGCAGTAAGTCCAGATTCTCAAGTTTACAAGCTTAAATGATTTGGGTGACTCCAGTTATGAAAACAATACGAAATCCCAAAGCAAATACTGATTTAAGTTCTCTTTTCCCTTTTTGCTATTTATTTTTGGGGTTGTGACTTTTGTCCTTAATCTTCATGATTTAAACCATCAGTCATTTCGTTTTCTGTGTAGTGTTATGAAAGAGTTTTTGGCATCTTGAAGTTTCTGCCAGATTTATTTTAATTTGTATTTCCACTGAATTTTTTCAACATATTTGAATTTTGGTAGGGTTAATAATTCCAGGAAAAAAGTACAAATTAGTTTGGATTCAGGCATACACAAGAGCAACTCAGGTTGAACTTAAAATCACCATTATGTTATACTGAACTATAAAATGTGATTAAATAGTTCTATAAAAAATGCATTACTTTACTGAGGAATACACACAGGATGTTTGTCACTGGGACATTTGTTTCTTTAGGCCTTTCTGCTGAGTGTCGTTTCTGCTGAGTGTGGAACTGCCAGATTTTGTTAGGAAAAGATGCACTGATAAACGTAAGACACAGCACAATGCCTCAGGATACATAAAACATGCAACGTTATACACGGAGGTACACGCTATTTGTAGTAGTCCAAATTTGTGCCCTAGAGAGAAGAATTCTGGTAAATTCTATTTCACATGTTTCTCATCAAATGAAGTTAAGAAACAAAAGATTTTCTACAGTAAATTCCTGACAAGAGTGAACTTCTGTTTTACGTAGGCAGAGCTGAACACCAAATCCTCCACTTTTAATTGTAGATATTTGATGATCAGAATATTTTTCCAGACTAGCTTCTAGCCCTGTGCAATTTCAAACCTTATTTCTCCTCTATGTACCCCATGGCCAGAGACAATAGAATATCACAGATCAGCTTCTGGTCTTGCAATTTCTCATGACCCAGGTAAGTTGGCCCAAAAGGTCCTAAGAGAATTCCTGGAAGTCACGCCACACCTGAACACTAAGAGAGATATGGAACTGACTGCAAATCACATAAAGAATCCCGCTAAACCCACTGAAATCTATGCCCCACTGAAGTTCTCATTAGATCCCAAAATTGCTTTGGCCAGTCCACTGCCTCCCAAAATAAGGGTAGGTGTGACTGCAAGAAAGTTATATATAGCAGCTCTAATTGTAATTCAAATATTTTACTTTTGGGGGTGCCTGGGTGGCTCAGTCAGTTAAGCATCTGACTTCAGCTCAGGTCATGATCTCACAGTCTGTGAGTTCAAGTCCCACACTGGGCTCTGTGCTGACAGCTCAGAGCCTGGAGCCTGCTTCAGATTCTGTGTCTTCCTCTTTCCCTGCCCCTTCACCTCAACTTACACTCTGTCTCTCAGAAATGATAAACATTAAATTTTTTTAATATTTTACTTTTGCAAATTAAAAAACATAATCATACCACACATTGCTAGCAAATCTTCCCAGGATCTTGGAAGAGCCCTAGCCAAGTGAGGGTCTTGAAGACTGAGCTTCTTAAGGGTCACAGTGAATCTGCCTCTAGAGAGAAGATAAGATACTTTCATGTTGACAAACTTGCCCATTCATAGAATCTGCTTACTATTAACTCTTCTATCCTTAGACTTATGTCCCATTGTTACCATCCATTACCAATCAGCAGTTGGTTGATATAGCAACTCAGTTTCCTTCTTTCTGAAAGGAAACCAAACTCTTTAGAGTTTGATTTCATTATATATGCTTTTTATTTCACACACTATTTCCAAGAGACAACAGATCATTCAGAAATGAAGTACCTGGCCCTATTCAGCTAAGGCCAGTGTCACTTAGTCTCTAAGGCCTGATGGTAGAAGGCACAGTGGGTTCAGCTGTGCAGGGACAAGAACAAAGGGGCGTGTGATGGTTAATAATCACCATGAGCCAGAGAGGATGAAAGAGGCCTCACTGAGTTTAGGCCAAGTTGGAGGCTCTGAAAGGAGACAAACAGTTGCCTCTGCAGTGGGCTGCTCTCTTCATGAGATCAAAATACTGAGGCAGCACAGAGTAGTTGTGTCTGGCTACCAGGTAAGACCACTCCCCAGGCCACTCCATGCCTCATGACCAAGGCAGGCCATCTGAGTCCAGGTGACCAGACAGTCCCTGGAACAAATGGCCAAATGGTCTGTACATGGTGTCCCCTGTCCCCCACCTATTTTTAGTCATTCTGGGTGCCCCTTCTCCCTGGGGAGACCCTGAAGCAAAAAGGGGACCTCGAAAGGGAGGCACCTGGGTAAATCAGTTGGTTAATCGTTGGACTTTAGCTCAGGTTTGATCTCATGGTTGGTGTGTTTGAGCTCCAAGTCAGGCTCTGTCCTGACAACTCAGAGCCTGAAGCCCGCTTCAGATTCTGTGTCTCTCTCTCTTTGCTTCTCCACTGCTCACACCTCTGTCTCTCTCTCTCTTTATCTCAGAAGTATATAAACATTAAAAAAGATGGGGGGACACTGGGGAAGAAAAGGCTTACCCACCTGCCAGGGAAGCCAGGGACATGAGATGCCTTTGTGAGGTGTTCTAGATGGTAAGAAGGAGCCTCAAGGAGCTGTCTTGATAAAAACCCTGAATAGCATGTGGACATGCTTAATACCTCCATGAGGAAACAGCAGCCACAATTATACCAGAGAGTATGCTATATTCAAGTAGGCACCAACATTTGAGAGTAACTTTACCCAGATCAAAAAAGAAGTGATCGATGTATATATCCCCATGGGAATGCTAACTCTGTCACATGCACCTACCTCACCTCCCTCTCCCCAGCGTCAAGCTCCTGTCCTCACCAGCTCCACAGTGAGGAAAGAACATGCTAAGGTGGTGGGGCCACCCAGGGCCAAAGCTGCAAGCCTAAGAAGACCTTGGAGCTAACCAGGCTGCTTCCCTGAAAGTGGGTAAAGTTACCATTCATGACAATGAAAAATAGCTTCACCTGAAGCTTGTCCTGGCACTCTTCTAACTTAAGCTGTGTGTCCTTTCAGAGACAAGAGAGTTTTATCTGAGCACAAAATGGACAGCACTGTCATTAAAAAAAAAAAAAAAAAAACAAGCCCAGGATGCCTATGTGGGTCAGTCCACATGACTTCAGCTCAGGTCACGATCCCAGGGTTGTGGATCAAGGCCCCTGTTGGGCTTCACATTGAGCATGGAGACTCCTTAAAATTCTCTCTTTTGGAAGGGCACTTAGGTGGCTCAGTCAGTTAACTGTCTGACTTCAGTTCAGGTTATGATCCTCGTGGTTTTTTAGTTCGAGCCCCAGGTCAGGCTCTGTGCTGACAGCTCAGAGTCTGAAGTCTGCTTTGCATTCTTTGTCTTCCCCTCTTTCTGACCCTCCCCTGCTCACTCTTTGTCTCTCAATAATAAATAAACGTTTAAAAAAAGTTTTTAATTCTCTTTCTTCTTCTGCCTCTCTCCCGGCTCTAATGCACTCTCTCTATCTCTGAGAGAAAGAGAGAGAGAGCTCAGTATGGAGTTATTTGTCCCCATGATAGCAAACCAAGATTTAATTACAGTTTCAATTTATCATAGGAAAATGTGACCTTTTAACAGGCAATCTGATATTTCCTGATGAGTACTAGTGATGTAATCTGCATAGACAAAAACCCCCTTTATTTCCTTCCCCTCAAAATGAAGATGTTCTGGCCTGAAACAATCCTTTCTTTTCTTTTGCTAATAACCTTTTTGGCCCACCTTCCTACTTACAAAAACCTTCTGTTTCATACAACTCTTTGGAGCATCTCTCTGTTTGCTAGATGAAATGCTACTCGATTCATGAATCGCTTGATAAATCCAATTAGAGCTTCAAATAGACTCTATTAGATTTTGTTTTATAACACTGTGTTTGAGGCAGAGAGCTGTCTAGCAGTTATTTCAAAAGTTGGGCAGGATCCAATCTATGATTAGTTCAGGGTCTTCCAAGAGTCCAAGAAAAACTGCCCTTTGTTGAAGAACATTAGAACCCATTTGACCACAGTGACCCCAGTCCTAAAAATAAGACACCCAGCAGGCTTGATTCTTTATTAAAGAACCTCAAAGCCCACCATGTCTCATATTGTTCAGAGGTGAACACCACGTCTAAGACTGTGGAGGAGAGCAGCATGGCGGAAATCCCTAGTACCATGATATCTGAGACCAAGGAGACAGGAAACTTTGAAGTTCATTATAAGGACTGAAAGCATTGGAACCAAGCTACTTCCAGCTTAGTTTCCTTAGTTATAAATAAATAAAACCGTACAATCTGAAAATGAAATGCTATTTTTTTGAAGTGCTTTCTTTTTAAGTTTACATATTCCATAGCATAGTGGAGACCTCACAGTGGATTCCATGACATCAACTGTGCTGAAGTCTGACACCCCAGTTTTCAAGTTGAACAGAGCCCTACCTCACACCATGTTGATAGAGCCAAAAGAGTGCTCCAGCTGCCTCAACTATTATCTGTCTTAGGTTCCCCCGCATTATGGCTGAGAGTCATTTTGTGGTCTGAGAAACCCCACTACCTCCCTCTCTCATTCCTTGTTCTACCCTTTCCACTCCCTGAATATAAAATTAAATCCAGTCCTCTAATAAAATAAGAACAGGATTCATGTCCCTCTAGAATATTCTGGGAAGGAAGGCGATACACAGCATTTGTTGACAATCCGATTAAGATTACCATCTAGATTTAGCAATTCCACTTTTGCATATAAACTCCCACACATTTACCTTAGAAGACAACTATGAAATGTTTTTAGAAAAATAATTTATAAGAACAAAATATTGGAAATAACCCTAACTGTCCATCACCTGGAAAATGGGATGCTATATAACAGTGGCAGCAGCTACATTGGAATGGATGAATCTCGTTGTTGAGTATCAAAAGCAAGTCACATAAGAATAGCTGTGTTGTAGTTCTATCTATAGGATAGTTCAATTAGACCATTTAGAGTATATCCTCGGCAAAATTAGAGGAACACAATTATCTGTAGGTGGAAAGGAGGAGATGTCATTCGAGTTGTATAAGCAAGAGCTGCAACAGTGTTGGGAGTTGTTCGCCCTGATAAGCAACGTGGAGGGCACTCACCTATTTTTTAATATTTGCACATTTTGACAATTCCGAAATCAGGAGGATCTTAAAAAATACCTACCATTGTCATAGATATCTTAACCAATTTCTGTTCACAGTATGTGATAGTAAGTAGAAATCTAAGAAATATTTGTAGTAAGTACAAAATAGAAACTCAAAGGGACAAGATAAGATGTGTTCATAGGTCATGGTCTTAGACTTACATTTCAACTGAAACAGTTACATTTATTCTGATTCTCACATCAAAAGGGCCACCAAAAGTATTTCCCAAGTTGTTTATAGCCTTGGATAGAGACTTAAGAGTAATCTTCAAAGACATTTTTTACTATTCTTTTGGCATAAGTAGATAAATAAGCAGTTGAAATATTGCCATAGTTCTGTGAGATTTACTAAAAAATCTAAGCTTAACCAAAGAATTTTGAGTACAGTGGTCAAGTAGTTACTAGAAAAATGTTAACCCAGTGACATCCAGCTGAAGGTCACTTTTTTTCAGAGCTTCAGATATTGCCCAGCAGGGGTAACTAAATCTCTTTGTGTTTCTGAGAACCTTCAGTTTCTTGGCCACTATTCCAGTATTACAGTATAGTTCTACTATAAAATATAAATAAAACAAATTCATTCAAGGGTTGCTCTGCACACCAGGGTTAAGGAAAAAGAAAAAGAAGACCTTTTGTTTCTTTAGCTTTAAGCCACTATGTTGTTTAATGTCTATAAGACAAGGTAAAATCTCTTTCCATTTAATATCAATTCAAGTATAAAGACACTCCCTGGCACTTTTCAGGTCCACATTTCATTTATGGGGAAGATTCCTGGAGTAGTCGAAAGTAATTCTTTGTATGTTATACGAAAAGATGAAGACAGGTGTAGAATTGGTGAAGAAGGATACAATTGGGGAAATGAAAGTAAAAGAAAAAGTAACTAACAATTTTGTTTGTCCACAGAAGCACTAAAAAAAAACAAATGTACCAGAAGCAAAACAGAGTGATAGCTCACTAAGAAACACCCAAATAGAGGGGTATCTGGCTGGCTCAGTTCACAGAGAATGTGCCTCTTGATCTCAGGGTTGTGAGTTTAAGTCCCCATGTAGAGCTTACCTTAAAAAAAAATTCGGTGAACTAGTGAAGTAAACCAAAGAATTACTTCTGATATTTATAAAAATAAGTTTTCATTTCCATTCAGAAGTAACCTGTACATAAATCTGATACTTTCATCTGACCCACATCCCTACCTTCCCTAAATAGACTTACAACATATAAACATAAAGGTACGTTGTTAAACTTCAAAACCAATCTGTTCTCAAAGGCATAAGAAGGATAATCATTTTTTTTAAGTGCTAGACCTTGTTTATAAAAACCAGTGTGTGTTCACCCACAGGAAGAAGTAACATCACAGGAAAATAAGGCAGACACAAATGCTAGCCACTGACCAGCCTCCAGCCTCATGTTAGCCAAGAGAAAGCCAACCACCAGATTTTACAGAAAGAACTAAAACTATGTAGGAAGTGGACCATCTCTCAGAATCCAACACAGCTTCAGCAAAAGGGTTACCCATTCCTTAGCAGAAAGTATTTACTGGTCTTTTTTTCTTGGATTGTACCCTTACCAAGATTCCAGTATACCGCCTGCCGCTGCTCCTGTGCACGTCTGTCCATTCTCTCTTTGATGGCCTCCCATCCATCACAGCTTCTACTTCAAACTCTCTTCTGATTTGTGTGCTGTCTTCTGCTCAGACATCAAGCCACACTATAAAACTTGTACCATATCACTAATGGTCTCTCTGCATAAATATCAGGCTTCCACTGGCCAAAGATTCATACCAGAACAACGTAAAAGGTTCTGGTCAGGCTATGGACTGGCCATCCTTACATCAAATGCCCTCTCTTGGTCACATCAGCTCTGGACAAAGGCACTGGTACAGCTTGGAGCCTATCAGCTCCGTGTTAGGCAGCCTTTCAGAGGAGAGTTTTGTATGAGGCTTGGCCTCTTCGATGGGGAAGACGCAGTACGCACCGCGTCCTCCATCACACAAGTTCACATTCTGATACTGTCTGGGGCTCATCATACAAAATTGCAATTTGCTTTTAAGGTTTAATTTTATCTTGGATTTTTCTTCTTTTAATATTTTAAAAAATCTATTGTATTTCTATGTTAAATAAAGTCATGTATGAAGTATCAGGCACGAGCAGTGGGAAAGAAAACATTCTAGCAAAAGAGATATGACAACAAAAAACAAAAGAAATGAAAGAAAAAAAGAGGGGAAATGCCAGGTGTGGGAAGTACAGCACAGTGTTCAAGAAGAGGTCACAAGTTAGTCTCAGGCTGACCAGGGTCCAAATTCCAGTTTTGACATTTCCTAGCTGTGGATTTTGGATTTTGGACAAGTTGCTTAATGTCTCTGAACTTTAGTATCTTTACTATAAAACAAACATAAAAAACCTATTATAGAAATCCCCAGGATCAGTATTTAAATGCTTAAGTGAACACACACACACACACACACACACACACACACGAGTATCTGCACACATACATAGATCCTGGGACATCACATTCACACCGAAATTTTAAATTATGTTTTGCAAAGACGAAAAAATTGTTTCGTTCTTGGCCAAGTCCAAAGAGATAATGGAAAAATGTCTCAGCAACACACAAAGGCTACTTCTTTCCTTTTGACAACATTTATTCTTTACCAGCTATATTCTGGGCCCACTTATGATCCAATCAGTGAGTGAGTGTCACAGACCAAACCAACCCTTCCATTTAGCATGAAGTCCATCCAGGGAGTGATTTCACCAATCTCTCCTTAGCAACAAGTACAGGCTCACTCGCAACAAATGCTTAGTCCTATAGTCAATAAGTATGCAGGAGCCATTTGGAGTGTGTGGAAAAGAAGGCAGTGCTAAATATTCCATTTCCTCCTCTACATTTCCTGGCCCTTTTATAGTTAGGAAAGAACATGGTCTAGTTCTGAAGAATTAAATATGAACAAAAGTGACATGCACCACTTCTGGGTTGAGGTAGTAAAAAGTTCATGCATTTTCTCTGTCTTGGTAACTGGCAAAAATCTAGTGGAAATAAATCTTTGTTGGGCTAAGCCACAGCAATCTCAAGCTTAATTCGCTACTAAAGAATAATTTGGCTTCTACTGACTAATACAGAGTAGCTTTTGGTACTACAGAAAAAAATTTTTTTTAATTTTTTTAATGTTCATTTATTTTTGAGAGACAGAAAGAAAGAGAGGTAGAGCATGAGCTGTGGAGAAACAGAGAGAGGGAGACACAGAATCTGAAGCAGGCTCCAGGCTCTGAGTTGTCAGCACAGAGCCCAACAAGGGGCTCAAACCCATGAGCTGTGAAAATTATTAAACTGATCCAAAATAAAGATGCTCTTTGAATTCCAGGAAGCCATTACTATAAATCTTTTTGTCACCTCACCTAAAAGCACCAGGCCAAGGGAGCCCTAAGTTGGTTAAGTGTGCTACTCTTGATTTCGGCTCAGATCATGATCTCCTGGTTCATGAGTTCGAGCCTTACATCCATTAGCCCAAAGCCTGCTTGGGATTCTCGGTCTCCCTCTCTCTGAGGGTCCCCTACTTGGTTTCTCTCTCCCTTTCTCTCTCTCTCTCTCTCCTCTCTCACTTTCTCTCTCAAAATAAGTAAAAATAAACTTTTAAAAAGTTATTAAAAATGAAAAATAAAAGGACCAGTTTCAATTCCCTTTTTTAGCTGCTTCGAGTCCAGGAGCTGCAGATGCTGGGCCACAGATAGCAACACAGCAATGCCAAGAAGACAGAAGACAGGGTGTCATTCGCTCCACACACCGTCAAGTTTAATAACACACAAACTATTCTAATTATGCCAAGTTCTTTTTTAGCTAAAATCAATGTCTATCATTAAGGTTACTTTTGTGTTATGCAGTCCCATAACAGCTAATAACTCTCTTTTAAAATTTTTTTAATGTTTATTTTAGAGAAAAAAACAGAATGCAGGAGGGGGAGGGGCAGAGAGAGAGGCAGACAGAGTCTGAAGCAGGCTCCAGTCTCTGAGCTGTCAACACAGAGCCCGACATGGGGCTCGAACTCACAAGCTGTGAGATTCTGACCTGAGCCGAAAGTCGGACACTTAACTGATTAAGCCACCCAGGCATCCCACAGCTAATAACTTTAGAGCATTTGTGACTCTACATACTTTGCATGTAATAATTCCTTTAACCCTCCTAAACAACCCAGTAATGTTGATATATTGTTGCCCCCATTTTCAAGATCAAAAAACTGAGGCAATGTGATCTCTCATGGTTGGAGGAGACAAACTGGTTCACGGTGAAGTCAGAAGCTAGTTTTTTAGCATCGGGTCTGCAAACAGATTCGCCTACTTCACAATATGGTTGAGATATTAAACAGCATGGCATTTGTAAAAAAACAACCTCATCCACAGTAAACATCCAACCTGTATTTGCTACGGTCATGGTGACACTGCTGCCAGTGGCCGAGAATGGAACCAGTCATCCTGGAGTTTCCTAGAGAGAAACGTGTCACGTTGCCACTTAGGCACTGTGGTCTGTGCTCCACTGACATGAACAGACATAATTCCAAAGATAGGAACTAAACTCCAATCAAGCTGAAAGAAAAGGCATCCAAGTAAGACGAAAAGCACCCATAAAGTTCTGTGCTATGTACATTTAGGCAGTTGTTGGGTAATGTATTTCTCATGTTCCTGTCACTAACATAAATAATTTATACTAATAATCACTATAAAGACGTTGTTAGTATCTAAAATGACAGATAACCATATGGATGCAAGAGGTGTTCCCTGTAAGGGGCTGCCTGGTGTCCTGGGCAAAGCGTACTTGGATATCAACTCAAAAGTGATGACACATGAAGTTAAGTTTTAATTATTTTACTCAGTAAGTGGAACACACAGATTGTCAGTCCTGGGGAACGTAAATCCCCCGTCAATAAGAAAAGGGAGGGCATGAAATTGAGGGAGAATGTCAGGCACTGAGTGTAATTTTTAGAGCTTAGTTGTATATCACATAGAGTTATAAATAGCATCAAAGCATCAAGGAAATCTGCATATTGAATACTGAATGTGGGAATAATGTATGGGCTCACAAATTATTCTGTAATATTTTAGAAATATTTCACAGACGAAGGGGCTTCAGTGTCTCACTCAGTTGAGTGTCTGACTATTGGTTTCAACTCAAGTCATGATCTCACCGTCATGGGATCGAACCCACGTCAGACTCTGTGCTGACAGTGCCGAGCCTGCTTGTGATTCTCTCTCTCCCTCTCTCTCTGCCTCTCCCTGCTTCTCTCTCTTTCAAAAATAAATGAATAAACATTTTTAAAAAAGAAATGCTTCTCACGTACACAGGTGCTGTTCTTTACTTTGCCACAACTACCAACACAAGAATGTCTTGTGCACCTATCTGTCTGAGCACTTTGCCACAATTTCTAAAGAAGCTGATTTTTTTAAATATTTACTTTGGAGAGAGCAAGTGGGAGAAGGAGAGAGGATCTGAAGCGGGCTCTGTACCAACAGCAGTGAGATCAATAAGGGGCTCAAACTCACAAACCCTCCTGAGATGCCTCATGACCTGAGCTGAGGTCAGAAGCTCAACTGACTGAGCCGCCCAGGTGCCCCTAAAGAAGCTGACTTTTCACATAAAGCTGCATATTATGTATCATGCCATTTTAATTAAAATGCAGTTTTTTGACTTTTCAAATATAAAGGTACAGCATTAGTTTACAAATCAACTGGGAAAAGGAGGGGAGGCAGAAGGCCACTGTGGCATCGATTTTAATGCATTTTGTAAGTATATCATCTGTATGTCTGGATAACAAACAGTTAATGAGAACCATTTTGTCTTTAGAGAAGCATTATAGCTAACAAATGAAAAAAGAATGATAGATTTTAAATATGACTATTTTACAACACTAATGAATTAATGGATCTATGCACTGATCATCAATGACAGCCAACAGCACTAAAAGAAAAACAACAAAATATTATGTATGTCCTGCTGTAAATATACATTACCTAGGAAGTCGCCTTGTCATGAAAGTCAATCCTGGATTTCATCAAGCCTCTAGATCCCACCACCAACTTATAGAAAAGCAGGAGTCAGAGGGAAGTGTTAGTTAGTTTCACAGATTTGTGATCAGAAAAATCCAGACTGTAGGAAATTCTATGGAGCAAAGGAACTCATCCCTTCAATGAACACATTGCAACTGGAAAAAAGAGATCAATGAAGATATAGTTAAAAGGCACTTCAGAGATATATCAAATAGTCGCAATGTATTAGATTCATTTAGAACTGATTCAAACAAGTTGTATACTAAAATAACTTAAGACACCGGGAAATCTGACCACAATTACAATTAATTGTAAGATTGAAGTTTACTTTTAACTATTACAATGGTATGTAATTTTTTTAAAGTCTTTATATCTTAGAGATAGAGAGAGAGAGATTTTTCAATGATACAATATATAGAATTTGCTTCAAAATAATCTGTGGAATTGGCGAGGATAGAGATGAAATGTGATTGGCTAAGAACTGGTGATTATTGTAGCCTGGTACAGAGTATATGAAGGTTCATTATGCAGTTTCATCCGTGTTTGTGTGTTTCCCAGTTTTCATGGTACACGGTTGAAAAACACCTCTTTCAAATTTGAAAACTCTAATGAAATCAAGCTAATCATAAAGGTTTGATGGTGATCTGGGAACTCAAATCAATTACCTAAAAACTGATGAATTCTTGTTATTTTCCATCGCAAATTGTAAACGAAAGCCCAATTTTGTTTCCATCTCCATTATACCGTGTGGTTTGGATGTTTGTGGAGGAAGGATTTTTCTCATCCAAATTCAGTTTCAAAGAATGTCTTTGATCCATTTCTCTGTAAATTCAAGCAAGAAATTGAAAATTAAAGAAAATATATGCAGGACAACAGGTGGAGAGAGAAGTCTGCAATGATAACAGTGATAGTGATCTTTTACCATCGAAGGAGATATATATGGGGTTTGCCTTCTCCTGACGAAGTAATAATCTTTCCTTGATGCAGATAATGTGCTATTTTACGAACGTGGAGGAAACCTAGATGGGACACAACCCTGTAGCCTCAGTGGCAATAGGAAATACAGTTGGATTTTCACTGACAAAAAAAGAAAACATTTATTTAATCAAAACATCCACAAGTTTCTTACACTTACTGTGTACTTCATCTTTTTTAGGCAATGATTTTCTATATAAAGTTTCACTGGTTATGTTTACCCTTTGATTCATTGGAAATAATAGAATAATAATGTTAGTTACACTTTTCTTTGTTATGTCAAAATTATATCACCTCAATAATTGTAATTCCACTTTTGAACTTTGAAAATTTGAATTGTAGGTGAGCTGCATTTTACCTACAACCTTTCTTCAAAAATCTTTAATTCATTGGTTCATTCATTAAAATAACAAACTAGACATGGTGTTAGGTATACATTAGTGAACAATAGTCTGTGCTTCTTTGAGCTTATGACACGGTTAGAGAGATAAATAACCAAGTAAGCAAATTACAAATGCACATTTTTAAACTGTTTTAAAGCTTTAAAAGAAATAATCAGGGTTAAGTGATATATACAATAAGTGAATTCTCTGACATTTATTCATTTAAAAATGTTCACTGGGACTTCTGTTTCCTGTCAAGATTGAGTAACAGGGACCAGAGTTTTCCTCCCACCTGGGAAAAAATTAAAAATATACATATACATATAAAAATGGTGATGTTTAAATTTGAACATCAAGAATTCAGGACAGTCATTTTTGAAAACAGGGAAACAAATGATGTGAGTCCTCTCATTACCTCAGCTGACTGCTCAGAGATTTCCAGGAAGCGGCAGAAGAAGCTGGAACACAAGTAGATTCCAGGATTTCACCTGAGTAAAGGAGTCAGAGCCAAAAGCCAAAGAGGCCAAAGCAACTAGATTTCACAGGGCAGAGTATCAGAGATTGAGAAAGAGCTCCTGAGATCCGCAAATGGTACCTACGTCTGAGTCTTCAGGGAGCACGGAGCAGTATATCTGAATAAAGTCGGTGGATTGTACCCAAGTCAGGAGGAAAAAAACAAAAGGGTGGAAAGAAGAAACTCTGTCACTCACCCAAAGCTGAGGATGTCCTATGCTCTCACTCACTAGGGTAGAAAACTTCAGAGCACATGATGCACAAAGGAGTCAGAGGCAATTGCTCCAATGCTCTAAAAAAAAAAATTAGACATATAATAAAAGCTGCATCGTCCCATCTAAAAACAAAAACAAAAACGAAAGCAAGCTTTAAAAAGGTCAGACTGTATCCAAGGTTCTTGTGTCCCAGAAAGTTCAAGAGAGTTTATAAACCACAAAAACATGTAGCACATAACAAAGTAAAACTCATATTCTATAAAAGGTATATTCTGGCATTCAATGTAAAAGTTACAAGACATGCAAAGAAGCTGGATAATATGACTCTTCAATTGCAATAGACCTAGAAATAACACCGATAATAAAATTAAAAACAAGGACTTTAAAACAGTTATCATAACTATATTCCATAAATTACAAGGGCTAGAGAAATTATTGATTGTGTTAAATAAGGAAATAAAAGATCTAATAATGATTCATCAAACTTGTAAAGATGAAAGATATAATGCTTGAAATGAAAATTATAGTGGATGGGATTAGCAGCCTATTAGGAAAAGATCAGTGAACTTGAAGACGTAGCAATAAAAACAATTCAGAATGAAACACAGAGAGAAAAAAGATTTAAATATAAAAGATAAACAAAACTCCAGAGTAGTGGACACCTACAAGTGACATACATAAAAGAGAGAAGAGAGAGGGGAGGAACAAAAGTTTGAAGAAACTATGACTGATGATTTTTTTGTAATTTGCTGAAAATTATAAGATCACAGATCCAAGAAGCTAAAGCATGAATAAAACTATATCAAGGGATGTACAATCATAACCAGATTGCTTAAAACCATAATAAAGAGAAAATCTTAAAAACAGCCAGAGAAAAGACCATTACATACAAGAGAGCAAAGAATAATGACAGACTTCTCAAAAACTATGTAAGCCAGCAGACAATGGAGAAAGATTTTTAAAATACTAAATTCTTGGGGCGCCTGGGTTGCTTAGTCGGCTAAGCATCTGGCTTCGGCTCAAGTCATGATCTCGCCATTTGTAGGTTTGGGCCCCGCGTCGGGCTCTGTGCTGACAGTTAGCCCAGAGCCTGGAGCCTGCTTCAAATTTTGTGTCTCCTCTCTCTGGCCCTCCCCTGCTCACGCTGTCTCTCTCTCAAAAATAAATAAAAAACATAATAAAAAAATTTTAACACTAAATTCTTAAAATATCACTAAAATAAAACAGCACTCATAGAGAAGAAATGGTTAGGGCCCCTAAGCACTGAGGACAGGATTGGTAGGAGGCATGTGTGTGGTTGTGAAAGGACTGCATGAGGGGCCTTTGTGGTTACATGTGATAAAACTGCAAACAATTATATACTCACACAGGTGTGTGCAAAACTCGTGAAAATATTAATCAGGTGTATGGATTGCAAGTTCCTGATCTTAATATTGTACTATAATATGCAAGATGTTACCTTTGGGAGAAACTGAGTGCAGGATATAAAAAATCTCTCTACCATTTGCAAGTTTCTGCAATCTATATTCTACAAACGTTTCAAAATAAAAACGTTAAAAAAAGACAATCTACAAAAACTAAAGGATTTCAAAATTAATAGAAAGGCACTTTAAGAAAAGGCAAAAGAAATCATTTTAACAGGAAGACAACAATACCAGTGGAAATCTAGGCTTCACAAAGGAGTGAATGACCCCAGAAATAGAATATGTGGGTTAATTTTAAATCCATTTCTTATATTTGCATATCTTTAAGTAATAACGGCCTTCTTTAAAAAAAAAAAGAACACTCTATTGTGAGAAATGTGACATGAGTTGCAGACAAAATGCGTGTGTAAGAACCTGAAGACCAGGAGGGAGGAAATGGAAGTTCTTATACCATGCAGGACATAATACAACATTACTCAAACATAGCCTGTGATAAATTAAAGAATTATATTGTAAAATTTAAAATACTAATTTTTATAAAAAGGTTGTAGTGTGCCTGGGTGGCTCAGTTGGTTGAGTGTCCAACTTCAGCTCAGGTCATGAACTCAAGGCAGCATGGAGATTCTGTCTCCATCTCTCTCTCTGCCCCTCACCTGTGCACCTGCTATTTCCCTCTCTCTCTCTTTCTCTCTCTCTCTCTCAAATATAAATAAGCCATTAAAAATTTAAGAAAAGATTGTAGAAAATATGCCAAAAAGGAATATAAAAGTACTTAGTCGGAAAGAAGGTAAAGAAAGGGGGGGGGGGAGGGGAAGAACACATAGGACTAATAGAAAGGAGTCAGCGCTTAAACCCTCAAATAATAACATTAGCATTAAATGTGCCTGGACAAAGACACCTGATACAGACGGAATGTGTCTCTCTAAAGGATATATTGAAGTTCTAACCCCCAATGGCTCACAATGTGAGCCTATCCTGAAGTATAATGGCTGCTGACGTAATTAGTTAAGATGCGGTCATACTGAAGTACAGTGAGTTCTTAATCTAAAACTCTGATTTTTTACTTTGCTTATCCATTTGGAGTGTCATTGTAACTACTGTATTGTAAATGATGGAAAATAATTGCATATGTTAAAAAAATAGTGTTATATTCTAAAAATAAATAAATAAATAATTCTAAAAATAAAATGAAATTCTTATAATATGAGAAAAGATAATGTGAAGACACAGACACACAAGAAGAATATCAGGTCGAGACCGAGGTATGGATTGGAGTTATGTGGCCACAAGCTAAGGAACACTTGGGGCTCCCAGGAGCTAAGGTGACAAAGGAGCATCCTCTCCTAGAGGGAGCAGAGGGAGCAGAGCCCTCACAATTCCTTCCTGGGAACCTCCAGCCTCCAGACTGTGAGGAAATACATCTCTGTGGGTTTATGCTGCCAAGACTGTGGCACATCGTTATGGCATCCCTAGAAAACAAGTACAGTATCCCGATTATAAAGCAGAGAGTGCCAGACTGATAGAGCAGTGCCAACTACACTCTGCCTGTAAGAGACCCACTTTAAATATAAAAACAGAAATCCAAACATAGAATTATCTCAAAAAGTTAAACATAGAATTGCCATGTGACCCCGCAATTCCCCTTCTGGGTATACACCTAAAAGTATTCAAAGCAGGGACTCAAATAGATAACAGTGTTCACTGTAGCATTATTCACAATAGCAAGAAGGTAGAAACAACCCAAATGTCTATCAACAGATAAACAGACACCCTAAGAATTATGCCAATCAAGGCTTGAGTAGACACTTCACCAAAGATACAAGATGCCAAATAAGCATATGAAAGTATGTTCAACATTACTCGTCATTAGGAAAGTACAGATTTTAACTACAATGAGATAAAACTCCTAAGATATTAGAATGGCTAAAGTAAACTTTAAAATGACAGTATCAGGGGTGCCTGGGTGGCTCAGTCGGTTAAGCGTCCCACTTCAGTTCGGGTCACGATCTCACCATCCCTGCGTTGGAGCCCCACGTTGGGCCCTGTGCTGACAGCTCAGAGCCTAGAACCTGTTTCAGATTCTCTCTATCTCTCGCTCTCTCTCTCTCTCTCTCTCTCTCTCTCTCTCTCTCTCTCTGCCCCTCCCCATTCTCTTTCTCTCAGAAATAAAAATAAATTAAAATGAAATGAAATGACAATACCAAGTGGCGGTGAGAACACAGAGCAATGGGAGCTGTAATATAGCGCTGAAGGAAATGTAAAATGCAACTGCTGCCTTCTAAGGCAGTTTAGCATTTCTTTAAAAAAAGTTATGCATATGCCGTGGAAGGATCTGTTCCAGCCGACTCTCCTTAACTTAATTCCTTGGCTTGTGGCCCTGTGGCCACATAACTTCAATCTTCACATGCTGTTCTCTGCGTGTATGTTCATCTGCGTCAAAATGTCCCCAATTTGTAAGGACACTAGTTATGTCAGATTAGGGGCCCATCTCCTCCAGTGTGACCTCACCTTAACGAATTACATCTGTGACAACCCTATTTCCAGATAAGGTCACATTCTGAGGTCCTGGGGGTTAGGACTTTGTGGGGGAAACAATTCAATCCACAATAGCACTTACTGGAATGGCCAAAATCTTCTGTTCTCCTGGAGATCTGTTTAGTTTTCAATTAACAAAGAGTGAAAAGTTTTGCTGACATTTTTGTTTGGAGTACTGGATTTAAAAGTATGTCATTTGTGTTTGATACATTTAAATGTTTGGCATGAATTTACAAGAAACTACTATTTATTTTAGTCAGTTTCAGACTGCAATAGGTCATTTAAAATTCCAGTAGAGATTATTGTTGACATTATTATTTTTACAAAGTACATCTGATAGGATAAAATCTCTCTATTGCCAACTTTTTTACTCTTCTTTGATATACATATATTTTTTAATCTGATAAAGGTGTTCACCTCATCATCTCCTAGTAATTTCCTGATTTTTGTAGTTTATGATTCAGAGAATATTATTCACTTGGTGGTGCCTAATAAATTCATGCTCACTAAAAAGAAAATAAATAAAATTTAAAAAACAAGAATAGACAAAATAAGACTGACCATACCAAATATGTGGGAATGTTAATGGTACAACCACTTTGGAAACAGTTTAGAAGTTTCTTTTCAAGTTATACATATTCCTACCATATGACCCAGCTACTCCACCACTGGGTATCTCCCTCAAAGTCATGAGAGTATACATCCATGCAGAGATTGTACACGAATGTTCATGGCTATAGTCATGCTTTCCAAAAACTGGGAACAATCATTGTCCATCACCAGGCGACTCCACAAACTGTGGTATATCCATACAGTGGACCACTACTCATCAGCAGATGGCAATGTACAACTGAAACGCAACTTGAATGGATTTTAAAATAATCATGCTGAGTATAAGAAACCAGGCAAAGAATTAGTGCGTAATATACGATCTCATTATGTACACCTAGGAAACACAAACTAGATTACAGGGGAAAGAAATGAATCAGAGGCTGACTGAGGACAAGAGAAAGATGGGTAGAAGAGAGGGTTTTAAAAAGTACAAGGAAACTTTTAAAGGTGATGACCCTGTCCATTACATTGACTGTGGTGCTAGTTACACAGGTGTATACATAAATATTTATATATACAAAATATCAAATTGAACACTTTAAAGAAGTTCAGTCTGCTTCATGTCACCTATACCTCAATAAAGCTGTAAAAAAAATCTTGACTTACTTAAAAGGGTATTATATGTATCATATATCTACTAAGTGCCTAGCAAAAAGCCAGCTACACAGAAAATACTCCCTGTAAACTTGATAACTGAAAGGAATACTAATTATAAACTGTGAGTAAATTTTAAACTACCATCAAAAAGTCTGCATTTATTAAGTATTTACTAGTCTGTGCAGATCCATAACATAAACAAAAGTATAAGACAATCTAACATCTGCTTTTGAAAGCACCATTTACACAAAAATCATCTATTATATACAATTCATTTTTATATGTTTTATTAAATAGTTTCTCTAAAGATTCCTACCAGGTGACACTGCTAATATGACTTATTTAACATTTTAAAAATTGCTACTAGGGCACCGGGGTGGCTCAGTGGGTTAAGCGTCCGGCTTCGGCTCAGGTCATGATCTTGTGGTTCATGGGTTCAAGCCCTGCGTCAGGCTCTGTGCTAACAGCTCAGAGCCTGGAGCCTGCTTCAGATTCTGTGTGTGTGTGTCTCTCTCTCTCTGACCCTCCCCTCCTCAAGCTGTCTCTCTCTCTCTCAAAAATAAATAAAAAACATTTAAAAATTTTTAAAAAATTAAATAAATAAATAATTGCTACTATTATTATTATTCGCTTAAACTAGCTGGGCTTTCTCCCTATTCTCTGTCTGAGGAAATCAAAATTAATATAGTTCTTTTTCTGCCAAATGAATATTTAACATGACAGTTTCAAAACTTTTTACTTCTTGCCCTTATTCTACTTACCTTAAATGAGTACTTTGCCACATTCCACCTATCCTTGGGCCCCATTCAAGTATTTTTCAGCACATACATTAGCAACCCAGTGTCAGTTTGAGTAGATCATCTTAAAAACCTTCTAAATGTGCAGTGAAACTTTAACCTTTATTTTATTCTAATAGCCTATAATTTTAAAAAATGTAAAGCTACACTCCCTTCCCAGAGCATCTATTACGAAGTCAAAAGCTTTTATAAATCAGTTAGTGTCATATTATAATTATTCTTATTCCAGCATAGTTTCTTTATTAAAAATAATCCTAGTGAATTTTATCTTCAATCTTCCCATTTGATTTATGTGGTAGATTTTACAATGGCAACTTTACCAAATCTCAATTTACAAAATCTCTGGAATGTGATACAGTGTAATAAAACTTTGACTTGAGATATTAACTAGGTGATAAAATGCTACGTAAGATTCATTTGTAAGGTGTAAACTGCTAGTTCTAATTTAATGCCCTGTAATTAGAGGGAAATATAAAACTCATGCCTGTGCCTTGAAGAAAAAAAAGCAGAAGAACCAAGAAATTTGCCTTTTCATCATTCCAGCAGCCACTATGATGACAGGAGCTGGTGATCATCTAAGTAGAAATCAGCAGAGAACCATCGCTCCTCCTGGGACATCAAATTCCCTATTCCTCTGTCACGGCCCCTCAATCCAGGGCACGGACAGAAGATCTAACAACTCAATGAAGATCAAATCTCGATCTGACACGAAACAGAAGTCTTCCATCTGTCACTGTCTCTTCCCCTGCTGACTCTCATCCACTTTAGTTGGTTGTACAACTGACCTGACCTCTGCTCTTAAATATTGGTAGCTGCAGCAGTTTCCTTTAAGAGACAGACTCCAAAGAGAATGCTACTTAGCTCAAAGAAAAGTGAAAGGATGCAGATTTTGTGTCCATTTATCCCATTCTTTTCTTAGAATAGAAGAAGCTGTTGTAGGGAGAATATTTATATCATCAGACCTTTGATACACCCCTCACTAGGAAGACTTTACACCCCGCTAGAATCCCTGCGCTCTCTCCTTAAGCAAGCTTGCAGTGGAATTCCAGTCTTCCCTTTACTTAATAGCCTGGAAAATCTCTTTCCCATTCATTCAATATCTGCATCATAAACTTCAGTATCCTGCCATGTAATAAACATGAGTAATACTCAAAAATAAGAACTAGACTCCAAGTTATATTTTTCCCTGCACGGAGGATCTTGCAATGAGTCATTCTTTAATGTGTAGGGCAGAATATTCGATAACTTGGTTTCATTGAAAATATCAAGATGCTCTGGAAGGAATCTGTCATTTATTGTTCACTAAAACAGGTGAATATAGTTCACGAAATGAAGTTCTAATGCTGTCCTTCAGCAAAAACTCCACTCAGGAGTTCCAAAAAGACGGAACTCTGTGCTTTTATTTAATTATCTGTAAATGGGTACTAGAATGCCTAGACTATTTTCCATAGGTATCAGAAAGAATGACCTATTATAACTTAAGGAGTAAGGAGGTAAGGCACAAGAAACACTAATATGCATCCAGAAATCCCAACCCATCTATCTAAAAAACAAATTCTCTAAGATCACTTAGGGTCAGTTCAATTCAAAGCATGACTAGGACTTTTCCAGGAGCTTATTGAATTGAATGACATATGCATTTTTTAAGGAAAGAAAGAATTTAAAAAATCATTATATACAAAATGTAAAGATGAAAGACAAACAAAAAACAAACTCATAATATACATGACTGAGAAAATCTTAATATCCATACTACGTCAAAGAGGAAAGACATCATTAAGCAAAAGATAAATATTTCCATATTAAATCAGGCAATGTAAGGGCACCAGGGTGGCTCAGTCGATTAAGTGTCCAGCTCTTGATGTTGGATCAGGTCATGATCTCACAATCATGAGATCAGCCCACATCAGGCCCCCACTAGGAGTGGAACCTGCTTAAGATTCTCTGTTCATCTCCCTCTGCCCTTTCCTGGCTCTTGTGGGCTCTCTGGCTCTCTGGCACTATCTCTCAAAAAAAATAAAAAAAGATAAAATTAGGCAATGTATATGAACTATCAGCCTCACAAGACAAATCCTCAAGACATTTTTAAATGATCACAACCATAGAGGTTTGAAAATTA
>NC_043714.1:26682547-26730710 GCF_006229205.1 Suricata suricatta
GGAGTGGAACCTGCTTAAGATTCTCTGTTCATCTCCCTCTGCCCTTTCCTGGCTCTTGTGGGCTCTCTGGCTCTCTGGCACTATCTCTCAAAAAAAATAAAAAAAGATAAAATTAGGCAATGTATATGAACTATCAGCCTCACAAGACAAATCCTCAAGACATTTTTAAATGATCACAACCATAGAGGTTTGAAAATTAAAATAATAGTATACTTTTCTCACTTTTCAAAGTAGAAAATATTTTTCCCATGATACTGTTGGTCATGGTTTAGGAAGAAAGGAGTTCTCATATGTTGCTGATCACAATGCAAATTGCTCTTCTTAGAAGGCAATGATTATTTATATGAGGTGTATATTAATTTTTATATACTTATAAATATATACATATTTAAAGGCATATATTATATATTTTAAATAATACATATATTCACATAATTTGTATTAATTTATATTACATATTTTATGTATGTACTTTAAAGTATAAATATTAAAAGCATATGTATTTATTATATATATGGATTTTTATAGTAATGGTTATTTTTAACAGCATAATTCTATTCCACTATTATCTTCTAACAAGCTTATTGAGGATAAGCTGACTTAAGGTTCTGGCTCTCCTGAAGTGGATGAGTTGGGTGGTATGCAGACAAGTCTCTGGGGATTCTTCTCAGACCCTCTGAGGCCATGTAGGCTAACAGAAAATGGAGAATGGACATCATTCTTCAAAAAACCAACAAAACCAGATGGACTTTCAAACATTACAGACACTCCCTCTACAGGCAGAGTAAATGGAATTTTCTTCCATTTGAATTTTTTCTTAGCAAAATAACAAACCATTTAGAAGTCAACTTTGCAATTTCCAAAAAAATCCCACAAAATGGTATCAGCACATGCATAATATGTGAAAATCCAAACATGAGGTCAGTAAGACATCTGTAGTTTCCTCCAATTACATGTTGAGGGGAAATGGAGTGGCTTCCAATTCCTTCATTGCCCACTTTCAAATTATTAGAATAAATGTCAGCAATTCTGGAGTATATGACATCATTGAAAAGACCGATTCTGTTCTCATTCTGCTCCAAGTTACAAATAAGCACCATCATTTCCAGCACAAAGGGATTCACCAAAGTCACTCATTATGTAAGGCTTCTTTTATTTGACATTAAAAAAGCAATTTTGTAGAATGGATCAAAAAGAATATGGATTGGAGAAAACTTTAGTCTTGGTAAAATTCCAGACTTTAAATGGAAATTTCTTCAGATCACATTTTTTATCTGTGTTTTTCATTGACCGATGTAAGGGGCTTATTGGTTCCAAGGGCTTTATGTTTCCATTGTATGAGTCTTTCCATAAAGATGTGGCTTCTGTGGCCCATTGCATTTAATGATAAAAGCAAAACGAGTGAATGCATCAACTAAATTATACATTCTTTTGCCTTGATGTTTTCAACATCACCCTAAGCCCAGTACAAATACAGACTGGTCTCCAGAATATGATCTCCAAGTTACACTTTTGAAAATAGTGTCAATGAGAAGCAATCATAGACATTATAAGTTAGCAAAGTGTTGACTGATGGTTCTTGATCTTGTACTAGAGAATTCAATAACATACCCATGTCAAGTTAAACTATAATGTAAATAAAATAATGCATTGTTAAAGATAATTTAACACAGGAAATGTTGAAAATTCCAGAAGGGAATAGGAAAATTTTTTCATCTAGCTCATTATGTATCTGAGCGTTTCCCAAGAACCAATAGAAACTGATAAAGTTCTAGACTAAAGTCCAAACTCCTCATCATTTTATAACAACCCAGATGATTACATGTTTATTGAATGCCTACAGGCATCAGGCATCTATGTCAATTGCAAAATTGAATGACATGGCCCTTAACCTTGAAAAGTTTATAGTCCAGTAGGAGATACAAGTACCTAAAGAGATAATTTTAATATAATATGGCAACCACTAGGATAAAGATAAGTAAAATAACATAAAAGCCTAGAAAAGGAATATTTATCCCTCAAGAAAAATCTCCTTGAGGAAGTGATGCCTCAGTTAGGTCTTTAAAATGAAAAGATTTCTTTTATCTCTTCAAACTCATACCAAAAAAATTACCTCATGACTGTTTTGACGGATATGAAATTCAGATAATCAACTTATTAGACATGTACTTCAAAACTATGCAATAATAGAGGCTAAGCACCTTTAATATTTGGGCCCAGCATAAGGTGTGCTGTCAAGAGGCATGGCTCTGGAGAAAAGTGCACTTTGAAATAAATGTGCAGGACAAACTGAATAAGAATCTGAACTACAGCACACAAATTTTTTTTAAGTTTATGTACTTATTTTGAGAGATTAAGCGAGAGCAAAGAGGGGCAGGGAGAGAGGGAGAGAGAGAATCCCAAGCAGACTCTTCACTGTCAGCACAGAGTCTGATGTAGAGCTCAAACCCATGAACCATGAGATCATAACTGGAGCCAACTGAGCCACCTAGGTGCCCCTAATGAGAAAACTGTAAGAGAGAACAGTATTTGGTAAGTAATTGGATATACAAAGAATTCAAAAAACAAAGGACACAAATTGTGTCTCTGTGAATTACCTGGAAAGAGATAGTGATGATACACCATTAATTAAAGACAGAGGTCTCATGATGTGAAGGAAACCACCTCTGGGGACAGCCGCCAAGTCCAGTTAAAACATGTAAGCCTGTTTCATGAGACCAGTTGTCTGAATGAAGAGGGACAGTAATACTGGAAGTTTGAGGAGACAAAGATGAGAGCTCAGGGAAAGTGATCTGCGAAACAAGAGATGAAAGAGGTAGTGGTAAAAGCCCAACTAAAACTAGAGATCATCAAACTACAATGTGATAAATGATTTCACCACGGAATGACTTTCTTCAGCGACATTCCATGACCTAGACGCAAGAGTAGATGGAATAAATGCTACACAGAGAAATGGTGCCACAGAAAGGCAAAGAGATAAATAAATCCATGTGTCCAAATATTTTCCAAGTAGTAGCTCATTCAGTACTCACCAAAGACTATGTACTAGATCCTACACTTGTCAAACTCCTAGAACCTTCCACATACCCACCAACATGACTTCATTCTATAGTTGCAATATAAGTAGGCATGCTTGATGACTGCTCATTATGATACTTTATTTAAAATGTTTCTTTTGTTCTTATAACAGCAAACAATAGCTTCAATAAAATTTACTTGTTCAATAATCTTCACCAGGACTTCAACTCCATCCTTTTAGAATGGAGTTCACTTCTTGTGAAATAGATTTTTATTTCGTTTCCATTGCAGAAAAAACTAAGTTGAGACCCAAAGCAGTTAGGTAAGGTCACTCTGCTACCATTTGGTGGAGGAGGACTGAGTCTGACTCTCTGAGTCTTACTCTTTCTACTGCACCAAGGAAGAAATGCAAGGTAGGCAAAAGAGAGGGCAAGTGCCTGTTCATGAAGAAGGTAAGAATAAGATTTAGCAGATGTAAAGAAATGTCCAGTGTCAGAAAAAAACAAGTTATCAATCTGTGAGATGGAGGGGGGTTGATAGTGGCAAAATCCAGGATATGAGAGTATATGAGATATGAGCAGTATCAGGAAGTAGAAGGTAGGATACTAGTAGTATATTGAGTAACAAAATGATTTGGACATGAAGATTGCTAACTATTGAGTAGGAGATAAGAAGAAATATGAGAGAGTAATGTGAGCAGAAGCCTGCATACAAAGTCCAAGAGAATCAATGGCAGGAAATCATTGAAAGGTATTAAAATACAGAAAACAGGCTGAGCCCTTTCGGTTTCACCAGAATAACAAAAGAAGGAAACTCTATATATATATGTATATATATATATATATATATATATATATATATATATACACATATATATATATATACACACACACACACACACATATATATATACACACACACATATATATGTATGTGTGTATAGTTTTATAGCTATAGAGTTATTTATACACCTATACATATAATATTTCATTGTTAGATATATGTATAGTTATATACAGTCTTATTTGAAGAAGCCACATTTCCATTGAAGGAGTAAAGAAAGTCTGAAGATGACAGAAAGTTTCTAGCAGTGAAGTAAGGCTTATATTAAAAAAATAAATAGGGGTGCCTGGGTGGCTCAATTGGTTAAGCCTTTGACCTCAGATTAGGTCATGATACCACACAGTTCATGGGGTCAAGCCCCGCATAAGACTCTGTGCTGACAGCTCAGAGCCTAATGCTCCTTTGGGTTCTGTGTCTTCCTCTCTCTCGTCCCCTTCTCTGCTCACATTCTGTGTGTGTGTCACTCTCTCAAAACTAAACATTAAATAGATAGATAGATAGATAGATAGATAGATAGATAGATAGATAGATAGATGATAGATAGATAGATAAGAAAAGATAAGATAAGATAAACCAAGAAACAGGTTAAGTGAAAGACAGGAATGGGTAGCTCATGAATGAAATTATTGGATAGGCTGAGCTTGCATGAGTTTGTGTAGAGGAATCAGGAAAGAGGAAGACAAACCAAAGCGACAGCAACAAATGATGTCAGAGCTTGGAAAGCCCAGAGGAAAAAAAGGAGTATTTTTGTAGTTTGACTCCAGCCTAAGTATACTATCACAAGAGTAGTTAGGCAGAGACTCTCATAAAATTTCACATAAGGTGTTTTCTGACTTTAATGAGCTCTCTTTGGTCATGTACTTTGTGCTTTACAGCAAGATCAAGCATTTTCCCTGCCTGTTTTGTTCTTAAATATATTTCACATTAGAAGCAAGGTGTGTGCTTACCAGGAACATGGGATACATCAAACTCTAGTCTATGAATTTTTTATAGGCAGAGAAGAATTAAAAGATCAGATTAAATTCAGAGCAATAACTGAAACCCTGCGCAGAATTAATGGGCCTCATTACTTGAGTGAAGGTTTCAAGAGTAAACATTGCTCATTTCGCAGTCAGAGCACTGAACTGGTGACATGTTTCCAGTCCACTCAAGCAATTCACTCGTACTTCAATATGATATTTCATAATTATGATAACATATTCTAGGATGGAAATTATGTTTGGCCATTTATGCAACTTTCATTTTGTGCAAGTTAATACAATTCATGACCTGGTATGCCTCGGGGCTTAAATATTTAAATGATGTTTAACATAATCTTTCCCAATGGATAAAACCATTTTGGGGGGAAAAGCAAGATTTGAGTGATATTAAAAAATGTGTACTTAAATTTGTATTTGCTTGATGCTTAGAATAAATGCTTCAATCATATTATAATGTACTCTGTTCCTCTGTGCTATTTTTTTATTCTTAGTATACTTGTCATTTGAATTTCTCTGTGTTTTGAATAACCATATATCAATTTTTACTTACTGTGGTAGGTCATTTGCAAAGATGACCTCTCGTATTCACACATATTTGTAATGTTACTCTCCTCTCCTCCCATCAAGAAGTAAAGTTTTTTCTCCACTCTTTGTATCTGGCCTTGCCATTTGACTCGCTGTGGCGGATGGGATATTAGCAAGCATGAGATGAACAAAGACTTAAAAAATTCTTGCATATTAGGGCTTGTTTTCTTTTGACTCCATTTGGAACCTTAAGACCACAATGTGAATATCACTGAACTAGCCTACTGGATATACCATTTGGGGTGGAGCAGAGAGCACCCCAACTGGATATACCACTAACCACCTCACTTGTGAGTGAGTCCATCTTAGGCAACTGAGTCCTAGTTAAGCCACCAAAAGACTACACCCAAGTGACTGACCCGGAAAAGGCCCTCAGCCCAACTGAACTCAAATGTTGCCCAAACTGATGACTCACAGAACCATAAGACTATAAAATTATTTTAAGCCTATGAATCGTTTTATAGTTTGTTACACAGCAATACCTAGTAATACCCTAATATACTTTTATCTTCTGATAATAGGTAGCAATGGTTCATTTAAAGAGGAATGGTAAAGAAGAGAGTTGGTTAAAGCAGTGCTTTAATTGGAAGAAAATGAAGAAATAAAAGTATAAGTATTATGTTAATTTTCAGTCTAACCCAATTTGAATTGATACTACCACTGACCCTGTCCAGCAAATGCTTAGTTTTCTGAATTAGCTCACGGTGTTCAAAAACTCTAGAACCATGAAACTTCCAAATGCTTCCCATTTAAGCTATCCTGTTATTCTAACAATCCATGTATTAAACACTATTTCCTGATTTGTTAATAGTGGAATGCTGGGAAGCAGCCCCAGTGCTGGAATAGTTCATTGCTACACGCCTAAATTGATCACCAGATACCTGTCTCACGGTCATTCACTTTTATCAGACACAGGAAAGGCTGCCTGAGGAGAAGCCTCCACCAAGAGTTAGACTGACATTAGGTCATGCTTTCATCAAGCCCTGTACCACAAGATAAGGCAAGAATTAATTACTGGTCAGGATCTGTAATAATGATTTTTAAAAATTTTCTTAATGTTTATTTTTGAGAGAGAGACAGAGTGTGAGTGGGGAAGGGGCAGAAAGAGAGGAAGACAGGAATCCAAAGCAGGCTTCAGGCTCTGAGCTGTCAGCACAGAGCCCGATGCGGGGCTCGAACTCACAAACCGCAAAATCATGACCTGAGCCAAAGTCGGAAACTCAACCAAATGAGCCACCCAGGCACTCCCATGTAATAATGATTTTTAAACAGTGATGGGCATGATAATCACCAGTGGACTTTTTTTAAGTGGACTGATGTTTTCCCCATCTACTGGAAATTTTAATTCATTTAGTTTGAGATGGGGTGCTAACATCTGCTTTGTTTTAACATCATAGGCAATTGCCATGCGCACTGCTAAATAAGAATCACAAGTAAAAGCAAAGGAAGACATTAACAATGTCATATAACTTGGGGGGTAACAAGAAGATTTTTTAACAATATAACCCCCCCTGGGGGTTATATTTGATTCAGCTTCCTACTTCAGCTGAGGTCATGATCTCATGGTTCATGTATTTGAGCCCCACATCAGGCCCTGAGCTGACAGTGTGGTGTCCAACTTCAGATTCTCTGTCTCTCTGTCTCTCTGTCTCTCTGTCTCTCTGTCTCTCTCTCTCTGCCCCTCCCCTGGTCACTCTCTCTCTATATCAAAAATAAATAAACATTAAAAAATAATAATATAATTTATAATAATAAAAATATATAATAATATAACTAACATAGTACCTGAAGTTACATTGGCTTTTTTCTTTGGCTAAAAATATATTATCCATACACAGGGCAGTCACAGTCTAAGGGAAAAGCCTTGAGTCAAAAGACCTGAATTCTCTCATAATTACATACTTAACCTTGGTAGAGTCATGTAACCTCTCAGTTTCTTCCCCGGAAAAAAAAAAAAGGCAAAGAAATATCTGCTTTCTAGGTTACTGTGAATGTCAAATGAGATGCATGGGGAAGTATTTCACAAAATCTAAAATGTCATCTAAAATCAGGAAATACCACCTTTCGGAGGAAAAAGCCATTAACTTCCCAGAACAACCTCACTGATTTGAATTGCCAGCCTATTACTTAATAAAATGATGAGGAAATGAGAAGAGGCACGGGTAACTTTGGATTGGGAGGGAGGACGCCTCTGAAGTAGAATAATATCCTGGAAGGAGGAGCCCAGCTTTTTGCCGCAAGGGGGGAATTGTCCCCAAGTGGCATGAGGACAACACAGATTAATGGAAGAGAGGAAGGTAGTTAAAAAAAAAAAGAAAAGAAAAGAAAAAAAAATCCTAGACACAAACATCCCCTACTTCCTGATTTAACCTCAGATCAGCTCAACAAATGGCCCCAGACCAAAATGGTCAGTGGCTTCATTTTATTCTTAAATGACGGGACTACCAGGGAGAGAAAGAATAAAATAAGATATATCTCAGAGTAATGCATTTGATTGTATATATTTGATTTTTGTAGGCAGCGTCTCATCTTTTTCCATTTGAAAATCAGGTTATATCCTTTCTTCTTATTTGGAAGCACAGACCTATAATAACAGAGTCAGAGGAGGCATTTTGCAAATACAGTAAAAATAAAAGTGAATTGCTGTTCTAATTGCCTTGCGGACCTAGCTTATATGAATAATTATTCATGATCTTTTTTGATGCTGTAGTGTAATAATTTTTTTCTTTTGATGGCAATGAAATAGGTTCATTCATTTATTGAGGTTATAATGATCTAAATGAAAACTTGAAAAATGATGGGCCCAGGCACTAGAGAGAAAAGAGTTTGAATATTTAAAACACCAAACAGTAAAATTAAGTTTTTCTCACTTCAGGCTTTCAAAAATGTTGGATGAAGGTGAATCCTGTGCACTTGGTTTGTTTTTTATGTTAATGTATTTTATCTAACCCATTATATCCAAAATATTATTGCAATATGCAACCAACCTAAAAATTATTGAGCTATTTTATATTCTTTTTTCAAGCTATGTCTTTGAAATTGAGTGTGTATAGAATTGCCACAGATTTCAAACTGGGTTAACCCTGCTGTGGGTGCTCAGTAGCCACAGCGCTGCTGCCATATTGGAAGAGTAGCACAGATTTTTAATATAAGAAGGTTCTTAGAAGAAGCAACAATTAAGCAAAAAAAAAAAATTCAGGCAATTTACATAATAAAGAGCTCAGAGGTATAGGGCAAGTAGAATAAGGACACAGGCATCTAGACTTGAACTTGAAAGAGAGGTGGGTGGGGGAAAGGATAATGGGCTCTGAAGGGATAAGGCGCTGTGCTGCCTGGCTAATTCGAGCAGTCAATAGGAGATGAAAAGGACGATTTTATGATTTTATGAAGTATTGAGGGTTCATCGTCCTTTCCATAGGGTTAACAAAGACCTCAAGGTTCTGTTATTTTAAAATATTTAAGTTTGGGGCACCTGGGTGGCTCAGTCGGTTAGGCAACTGACTTCAGCTCTGGTCACCATCTCGCAGTCTGTGAGTGGGAGCACCGCATCCGGCTTTGTGCTGATTGCTCAGAGCCTGGAGCCTGCTTCAGATTCTGTGTCTCCCTCTCTCTCCGACCTCCCTTGTTCATGCTCGCTCGCGTTCTCTATCTCTCTCTCTCTCTCTCTCTCTCTCAAAATTAAATAAACATTTAAAAAAAATATTTAAGTTTGCATGGACCTCATTCTTTGTCAAGAGCATTGCTGTAGATTACAACCACCAGAGTTAAAGCTTCAAAACATTAATAAGCACTTTAAAGGAGAAGGGCTTTGAGTCAAAGGGCTGAATGGGGGGTGGGCATTATATCCCTAATCTATCCTTTTTAATTTCCATCGAACGTGGCAATGAACACTTCCTGTCGCCTTCTCTGTGATTCCCCATTGGAAGAGAAGCAACTAATCTGAAGGGTGAGAGTCTGACACTCACGGGGGCTCTCACTTCCGGGAAAGGGCCGGATGTTCACAGCCACTGTCACAGCTCTCTTCCTCCGCCCAGTGGGCTGCGGCTTGGGATCTCCCTTTGGGGCTCTCCCTTTGTGCTCCTCCCACCTTTGCTCAGCCTCTCCTGGGTGGTCACAGACATAAAACTCCAGTCCAGCACAATACCTGCTTTACTGGAGCCTTGTTCAAAGTAGCATACGAGCAGAAAGGAAGGAGGGCTCAGGAGGTTGAAGGTCATTCTTCTTACGCCATTTTGTCATTCCACATTACTATGGAAACATTCTTTTCTGCCAGCTTTATTGAGCTATAATTGACATATAATACCGTGTGAGTTGAAAGTCTACAACTTAATGATTCGATACATGTTTATGTTGCAAAATAATTACCACTAAAAACATTAGTTGACAGTTCTATCATCTCACACAGTTACAAATTTTGTATGTGTGGTGAAAACTTTCAAAAGCTTCTCTCTTAGCAACTTTCAAATATACAAGACTTTGTTGTTAACTATAGTCACCACGTCATACATTATATCCTCAGAATTACTCATCTTATAACTGGAAGGTTGTTCCTTTGACCACCTTCACTCATTTCTGCCACCTCTCATACTCTAATTCTGGCAACTGCCATTCTATCTCTGTTTCTATGAGTTTGGCTCTCTTAGATTCCACTTATAAATGAGATCTTACATTATCTGTCTTTCTCTGTCTGACTTACTTCACTTAACATAATGCTCTCAAGTTTTATCCATATGGTTACAAATGCAAAATTTCCTTGGAGTTTTATGGCTGAATAATATTCCATTAGTATATATAACAATGTTTTCTTTAATCTATTCATCTGTAAATGGACACAAGTTGTTTCCTTGTCCTTGCTATTATAAATAACCCTGCAATGAACATGGGGGTGCTGATATCTCGTCGAGATCATGATTTTATTTCTTTGGGATCTATATTCCAGTGGAATTGCTAAATTCTGTGGCAATTCTATTTTTAATTTTTTAAACATTTTTTATAGTTTGTTTATTTACTTTGAGAGAGAGGGAAGGTTGGAGAGAGAGAGAGAGAGAGAGAGAGAGAGAGAGAGAGAGAATATTCCAAGCAGGCTCCACACTGCCATCATAGAGCCCAATGTGGGGCTCAAACTCAAAAACAGCGAGTTTATGACCTGAACCAAAATCTAGAGTCAGCTGCTTAACCAAATGAGCCAAGTCACCCCTCTATTTTTTAATTTTTTGAAGAACCTCCATACTGTTTTCCATAGTGGCTACACCACGTTACATTTTCACCAACAATGTAAAAGGGTGCCCTTTCCCCCCACATCTTCCCAAACCTTGTTACTTCTTGCCTTTTGGGTAATGGCCATCCTAACAGGTATAGCTATAAGCTCTGCCCCCCTTTTCTGTTTCTATCTGATCCTTAGTGGTCAAAGCCCATGAGTGATTCCTCTGAAAGGACGTCCAAGTCGGCTCCTTGGAAAGTGCCTAACAGTGATGGGGAAGATGGAGTTCAGGTTGGGTTCTCTGTTCTCCACTGTCACAAGCCCAGAGGGGACCCTGGTTGGAAAAGGGGCAACAAAGTCAGTCTGTAGCCTCCCTGTTACCCTTCTAATGTGTTTCTTCCAGATCTCTGGAGGGGGTGGGGGATTCTTCACGCCATCACTTGGTTTCTGGAATTTTCACAATGATGTTCTATCTCTGGATAGTCACCTTCTTGTCAGGAGAAGTTGGGAACAACCTATGTCACCATCTTGCTCTCTTTACATTGAAAGAATGAGAGGGTGATTTGGGGAAAATATAAAAATTCTAATCTTTCTAAAGTAAAAAGGCAAAAATGATATTTCTTTTTTCTAAAAGAAGTTCATAGCAATGCTGAACATTTTTCAAATAAATAAAAAATTGTTCACTAACCTTGTGAAGAGGTATTTTTCCTCCACACATTTCTTTACTCTAGAAACTATCAAAATATCCCTTTTTACGTTTCCATTCTTAGAAATGGACACAATGGCATATATTCTTTTCTTCATGGGATACAATTAAGGGCAATAGTAAAAGATACCTGATAGTAATGTCCAGCTGGACAAAGACTGAGACTTTGAGATGTTACCTGGCCAGGGGTTCTCTTTGCCACTTGAAGAGATGTTCTACAAATATGTGTTGCTTTATATGTCTTGATTCTCTGCCTGATATCTATTATAACCAGGGGTCATCAACTCATGCATAATAAACACACAAGTGAACAATCAATAAGAATATAGTCTGATAGATACTGTAATAAAAGCATTGTAAAAGTACAACAATATTGCAACACATCATTGCAACACATCATAAGGACAATCAGGGACGTGTTGGTGCACTACATCCATTGAAGGAAGAGCTAGTAGTTTTCTTTTTTTTTTTAGTGTTTTTTATTTATTTTTGAGACAGAGAGACAGCGTGAGCAGGGAAGGGTCAGAGAGAGAGGGAGACACACACTCTGAAGACGGGCGACAGGCTCTGAGCTAGCTGTCAGCACAGAGTCTGACTTGGGGCTCGAATCCACAAACCACGAGATTATGACCTGAGCTGAAGCCCAACACTCAAATGACTGAGCCACTCAGGTGTCCTGGGCTAGTAGTTTTCTATTGCTGTGAAACAAATTACCACAAGCTTAGCAGCTTAAAACAACACCTAATGATTATCTCACAGTTTCTAGGGGCCAAAGTCCTGGCTCAGCGTAGCTGGGTCCTCTACTTGGTGTCTTATCAGGCTGAAATCCAGATGTTGGCTGACTTGCATTCTCATCTGCAGTTCAGGGTGCTCTTCCAAGCTCGTGTGGTTATTGGCAGGACTCAGTTCCTTGTAGCTGTAGGATGGAGGTCCCGTTCTCTCGCTGCCTGTCAGCCCAGGGCTGCCCTCAACTCCGACAAGCTGACTGCAGGCCACCGCCCTCTCACCAGCCCTCTCAGACCCAGAGGTGTGAAAATAAAAAAAACCTCACTTAAGGTGGAGTCAGAAGCCCTGATGGGTTGGTTTGCATGCAACTACAACTCACTGCAGCCACTTAGCCCGTAGGAAGAAGGAAGATAATAATAATTTTGACAAGGGAGGACATTTTTCACATAGGAGTTTTATCTCCTGCTTTTAAGGAAAAGGGGGAAGATCCCTCCCTGCCTGGCAACACGCAGGAACCACGGCTTGCTGCCAAGGAGAAACCTCCACAACCACCAACGTTCATTCTTCGCCAGTGAACTCATTCAGTCAAACCTCCCTCACTTTCTTCTTAAAGCCTAAGGGTCGCTGTTGTTTCTTCAGACTTGCCTGCCGCTCACCATAGCTGGCCTGTCCCAAAACTGCAATTCCTCTGCCATTCCCAAATAAACGTACTTTCTTACTTCTATAAAATGCTTTTTGCTCTGTTCAAAGTTATGAACAGTTTATTTCTTCAAGGCCAGCAGGACAGTCTCTCTCCAGTCTGCTAAAGCAGGGTCTCCTATAACTTAAAGTAACCACAGAAGTAACTCTCCTATTCCTTCTACCGTATTTTATTGGCCAGAAGCGAGCCACAAGTTCTGCCTGCACTTCAGGAGAGAGTTACCCAGAAGCATGAGTCATTTGGAGGTCTTTTTAGGATGTGTCTGCCACAAGATGACACAAAAATTTCATAAAGATGATGTCTGAGATGAATGTTGGAGGTTGGCTTTGATTGGACAGACAGGGGAGTGAGGAGGGAAAGACATTCCAAGCAAGTTGAAAAGCCTTAGCAACAGAGCAGAGGAAGGAAGGCACAGAACACATTCTGAAATAGCAATTAGTCCTTAGAATGGAATAAAAGGAACTCTGTTCTTTGCACTTCATGTGAATTTTGAGGAATTCCCAAAAAGAAGGCAGAGCTTCTGCTAACCCCATGTGATGTCCTGATGTGAATTAAAGCACCCCTTCTCTCCGTGTGTACACGCCACACCACAGACAACAAGTGTGCGGAGGGCCGCAGCTGGATTTCATCCCTCATCCCCTCTTGCCAGGGCTCAGGCTGCACAATTGTCTGCAGCGGCCTTGGAGAAAGAACCATAGAGGATTCTGGGAAGTGGGTAACCTGGGGCTAGGGCTGTCCTGTATTTTCTTCCCCAGCTGGTCCCCTGTGGAGCTCTAGTGTGGCTCCTTCCAGGGCTTTCCACAGTCACCCTGAAGCTGGGCTGACCCTGAGGTACATTTCAGAGCTGGCAGAGCTGAGTGAGGAGACAGATGGCAATGGGGATACAGAGAATGAACACAGAAGGAGGAACGTGAATTTAAAGTTAAAGAATGGAGATCTAAAGTTCTGGAGATGACTTTGCTTTTTGTATAAAGTGGTAATTTTTTCCAGGCCTTCCTAGCTCAAAACACGATTGTTTCAAACCAAGTTAGGCATAATATATTTCAATATTCATAAACAAAAAATATTAGTTTAGATCTAATTCTATACTTGGTATTAAAGATCAAATACGTTTTTATTTTTCAAAAAAAATAACACTATAAAGTACCTATCATATGCTAGGCATGAAACTTTACAAACATTGTTTTGACTAATCATTATATCCCTGAAAAATAATTATTAATATATTTATCTTATAGATAAGGAAAGTGAGATGCCAGGATATGAGGTCCAACAACCGGGGCAGGTCAAGTGTACTCATTTAAATGGAAAAGGAAACCTTGGTCCTTTGACTCATTCTTTGTACTGCACCAAAAAGTAAACATCCATTGCTTCAGAATTTCGGGGGAATTTAGCTTTTTTTATTTGAGCTGTGGTTTTACAGAGTTACATAATTATTAGGTGTGTACTGAGCCTTCACCTCATATCAAACACAGTATTTGGTGTTCTACATGTTATTTCATCTTCAGAAATCACCTTTCTGCTAATCTTCATAGCTTTCTGATACAGACACTCTCCAACCCCCATTTCACATACAAGAAACGGAGATGGCAGGCTAATGAACCTGCCCGTGATGATCAGGCAGTAATTGGTGGATTCAAGATTGAACCCAGGTAATCCTTGTCTGATTGTGAGAAGCTAATCTGAGAGACTATGGGGGACATGTCACACTCCTCAGGCTGACGTCCCCACAGTAGTTAATCTGGAAGTATCTTCACATTTATCTCTTTCCTATTTAAACTGTCACGCTACTTTGCAATGATTTATCATCACACATCACATTTTATAGTCACCTCCACACAAATCTGTGGCTGATTAATTAACTAAAATTGGAAGACATTTTGGTGATGAAAAGTGCTAAGCATTGCTATGAATAATAATTAGTGTGCTACTCCAGCTAAATTATGTATGTCAGTATTGGGAATCAATCTGCAGAAGGAGGGTCCGACCTCAAATGGCCAAACTAGATAAGATGGATTAGTCAGAGCAACAGAAATGACTCCAACGGATATTAGCAGGAAAAACAAAAATAAACAACAACAACAAAAAACCTTACTGAATTCCTAGTATATGCTATGCACATTCAGGATCCCCAAGACACAGTGTTGAACAGGACGGAACTGGTGCCTGCCTTTGGGCGTCTTACAGTCCAGAACGCAGCAGACATGAGCGATGGTCCCAGTGCAGTGGTCCACTGCTGAGAAGGCCTTGCAGTCACCAAGCAGACCAGTAGAAAGCAAGTACAAGGCCAAGGTGGCTGTGATTCAGAGGCTGCTCTCCAGTCCCTACAAGGGTTGGGATGGGGTCAGGAGAGGTTGTGGTCTTAGAAGGGACCAGGGCAGGTAAGCCTCTCACAGAGATTCTGCAACTGAGATACCACAGTGACCTGCCCACAGGAAGTAGGCAAGAGCTTGGCTACTAGAAACACATTAGGGCCTGAGCGTCAGGAAGAGTAAAAAGTTAGTATCCAGGCCCAGAATTTTATAAGTTGGCTGCAACCTTCTAGAAACAGAAGTTTCTTCTAGAAACAGAGGCTGAGGTACCTTGTTAGCACATTCTCTCCAGGGCAGTGGCTGCTGCTGCGGGAACCAGGGAGCTGGGAAGGGAGGGAGCCCAATAAGCCACCCCACTCTCCCAGGCTGCTTTGCTTCTAAGACTGCTCACAACATTTAGATAGCTATAGTGAGAGATCCTGCCACCAGAAGTCCCAAACCGGAAGTTACCCAAATGATAGTCACACACGGGGCTTTCTGCTTCCCTACCAAAGGAATTTTTTCTGAGCATGAATTAGAGAGAATTCTCACAAGCTTGCTTGCCCAGTAATTCCGCCTGGGAGTAATTACTGCCTTCATTTCTGGAAGCTGGACTCCCAGTACTGGTTCTAAGTGGTGAATTCACTCTAAAAAAGGAAGCAATCCTGAAGCAGGAGTGCGCTCAGATATGTAGTCTTGGATTTCAAGAGGCCCCTGTGACCCACTCAGTTCTCTGATTTGAATTCTATCGGGGAGTCAATTTCCTCAGACGTGCTGTTTCATTCCTATCTAATTCTATGACTAACCCCCTTCTATACTGCAGAAGGCAACCGCATTTCTTCGCTTTTGCCCTACTCTCAACAGTTTTTCAGGTGTGATAGGGGAATCGTGTTCCTTCTGTGATGCCAGGGGTGACTGACACAAATTACATTTATTTGATCAAACAAATTAGAACTGTCTTTTGCAATGAGAAGCAATATTTTTTTCAAGGAATGAGATGTTATTCTTTTTTAATGTTTATTTTTGAGAGAGAGAGAAAGAGTGTGAGTGGGGAAGGGACAGAGAGAGAGGGAGCCACAGAATCTGAGGCAGGCCCCAAACTGTCAGCACAGAGCCCAACACAGGGCTTGAACCCAAAAACTGTGTGATCGTGACCTGAGCTGAAGTCAGATGCTCAACCAACTGAGCCACCCAGGTGCCTCTCAAAGAATAAGATTTTAAAACAGGATGATTCAATTGTCATTTACCCCATTTTCTTTAAAGACATTTCTCCTCAAGAGTGTAATTACAAACAACAAACTCATTTGAATCTAAGCTTCAACCTAGACCTAGGTGTTGCCAAAGCTACCAAATAGTTTACAATAAGTATTTGTAAATGCCTACATTTAAGATATGTATAAAAAAGCTAATTGACTCTTCAGTAAGCATGTGGTAAATATTCAAGAGTCAAGTATTCTACACAACTCGTAATGACCAATATCTCGCAAGATTCATTTATTTCAGATTTTTTTTAATCAACAAAACAGATCAGAGTTATGATGCCCAACTGGCAGTGACAGGCTCCTGTTTATACACATGGACCCAGATTACAGCCCAGGTCTCCTGACCATGCGTCCATTTTCCTTTCTGAAGTGTACATGTTTAAGAACTGTTATCTAACGGGGTGCCTGGGTGGCTCCGTTGGTTAAGCCTCCGGCTTCGGCTCAGGTCAGATCTCACATTCGTGGGTTCGAGCCCCGCGTCAGGCTCTGTGCTGACAGCTAGCTCAGAGCCTGGAGCCTGCTTCCAGTTCTGTGTCTCCTTCTCTCTCTGCCCCTCCCCCTCTCATGCTCTGTCTCTCTCTGTATCAAAAGTAAATAAAACATTAAAAAAAATTTTTTTAATAAAATAAAATAAAATAAAATGCAAAGAAGTATCTGTTTCTCCTAAAGGCCCCTTCTCCTAACACCATCACCCTTAGGGGTTAGGATTCAACACAAGAATTTGGGGGAAGCACACTCCACCTATAGAACAGCCCTTTGCAATCATCTTGCTAGGCTTGTGAGCACTTTTCATAGGTGGATCTCCTTATTACCATAAAACCATTTCAAAGAAATTCCGACTTACAGACATGTATAGAAATGCAGAGTGGTCCAAGAAGTTGCTTCTATTAAAACAGAAAAGAAGCATGGCAGTGAGACAACTTGCTGTTATTCTTAGAGTGGCTGAGAAAGGTGAACTTGTCTCCTGATAAAAATTCTTCCTGAAATTCCAAGAATGCTTATTGGTTTGGAAATTTTCAATATCAAAATAGACCCTTAAGGACACCCAAAAGCAGGCTAAAACTCTTGATTGTCTTCGTCACCCATCTAGTCCTCCTGAGGTTTCAAACTGGGAAAGGTCATCATCAAGAACTCCTTGCCCAAGAAGGTGACCAAAGAGCACAAGCTGTCTGGCTCTTACCCACTCCACCATTCCACTTCTCCTTGTGCTGTGTAAGTAACACACACAACCGCACCAACACGCAACGTGACTTTCATATGCTGGTCACCACAGTAAGGACTTTGGCTTGATATTCCACTTTGTCACCATTAGAAGTGAGGCATAATTTCATTATTTTTTGTTCTTTTTTTCTATCAAAATCTTCCTAATTTCAGAAATACAAATTTGACTCTCTCTCTAATACATGAGATGGGTTATATAATTGAGTAGATAATTAGGCCTTTTTAAAGAGTTAGAGAGGAAACTACCCAAAAGAATAAAAATCAATAAGAGTAAAGACCTCACAAGGAAGAAATTTGTACATCCAAAGCCTATAGATGAGTGTAATTCAAGACCTGGAATAATGATGCCAGGGAAGCAGTTTCTAACATGATTTAGGAATAAATAGCACTGCAAATGGCTTTGCCATAATCTTCAGAGAAAATAAATCTTAAATAATTTGACTTTCATGCTTGAAAGTGTGAATATTTGGAAGTACAAGGTTGCCGAATTTCTATTAAAAAACAGATATAGACAACCTCAGAGGATGAGTGATCATAAAACTCAGTTTTGTAGTTCTGAACCATGATTGAAAAAGTCATTATTCTCTCTCTCTTCTCCCTCCCTCTCTCTCTCTCTCTCTCTCTCTCTCTCTCTCTCTCTCTCTCTCTCTCACACACACACACACACACACACACACACACACACACTTGCACACTAACACACAAAATGTAGTTTGCATTTTTATTCTACTTGCCAATATTCATAACATAATCACATAGAAACAGCATGAGTTGGAGAGGGGCAGAGAGAGAGAGAGAGGGAGACACAGAAACCAAAGAAAACTCCAGGCTCTGAGCTGTCAGCCCAGAGCCCAATGAGGGGGTCGAACTTATGAACTGTGAGATCCTGATCTGAGCCAAAGTCAGATGCGGAGCTGACTGAGCCACACAGGTGCCCCTCTATTCCCTTTTCCATTCACAGTGTCTTGGGACTTGCTACCAAGAAAGTTAGGTGAGTTATCAACTTTAATATGTTTATGCATAAGTATATCAAAAATTTTCCTTTAAGAGATGCCAATATAACATACTTACACAAACAAGATAATATATATAGTAGGAATATTAATACATAAGATTTACTGAAGGCCTACAGTATCCCAGGCCCTTTACAAGCATTACTTATAATCCCACATGGAATACATATGTCTGCATTTTAACTTGAGGAAACCAAAACACAAAGACATTAAAAGATGTCTTTTGGACAAGTTCCTAGAAGTAGAAGTGACAAAGCTAGGTCTTAAACCCTTTTCTACCTGACCCTAGAGTACTTTCTCTTTCAGTAACACCAATCTTTCCTATAAGTACATGGGACTCAGAAAAAGGGAGCACACAATCTCTAGGAATCTTTGTGACCAGAAAAAGTCACATAAAATGATTAAGAATATCAAAACCAACAGAGTTGGAGAAAGAAGAAAGGTAAAATCACAGGCTACCCTAATCATCTTTGAAATAATTTCTTTTCTTTAAATAAAAGTCACAAAAATTACATTTGGGTATTATTTGGACACACACAAAGAACAATCCTTAAAATGTCTACACAGACTTTGAAAAATGCTAAATTGTGTTGGCACCTTATGAGACAACCAGTTCCTTCCTACTGTGTGAACTGATACATACAAGGCATTTAGGACAGTGCATGGCTTATAGTAAATGCTCTGCAAGCTTTCATTGCTGTTGTTTTTGTTGTTGCTTTTGATGATCTCCTCCTCCTCCACCTCCTCCTCCTCCTCTCCCTCTAAAAATTACCTCACTGCAATCTTTGGTAATGGACCCTTGGAACCATCACCTCGTCTCCTCCTTGGCCACAGATGGTCAAACCAGGAGTAGAAACCTGACTCAAGCCATTCAGATTTCTTCTCCCAGGAATCTATTTGATGGTTGCCCATTGTCTCTGTTAGCATCAAGTTGAGTGGATAGGCAGGGGTCTGGGAAGACCATTTTATGGTATGGGCACAAGGAAGTTAACCTGCTAAGAGAAAGGAAACTGAGAGAGAAAGAGAGCAGAGATATCTTGTGGACCCAGAGGGAGAGAGACAGAGAGAGTAAGAATGGTGTGAATTGGAATGGCTTTTCATTTCTGGTTCCAGCTCTTTGTGAGCTCTGACTTCACTTCCTTCACTAAGTTGGTGTTTACTTTCAACATGTTTCTAGTTTTGCTTAAATTAATATGGATGGATTTTGATAAATGGTCAAAGTGATTGCTGATTATAATAAGAATACATTCCAAAATAAAAGGTGGCTAAGAAAAGTTGAGGAGAAGCCAGGAGACCCACATTCTAATTAACTTATTTTAGGAGAAAACACAAGAGTAACTTTAGATTGAAGTTGTTCTTATGCTGTTCTTGATAGGAATGATTCTAGTTTGAAAGCCATTGAGTAAACTCTAGTAGTTTGAAATTTAGACCTATATATTTCCTTAATGGCTTTCTGGAACATTTTTTTGGTAAGCAGTGCTACTATAATGCACAAAATTATATCTTGGTGTACTGAAAGGATTAAAGAGTTTCTTTTATTAACCAACTTTCTACGAAGAAATGACTTGAGTATTGGCCAAAAGAGAGAATTCTGACAAAGACTGCAAATACCTGATACTGTTGATGCAACAGAGGGAAGTATTCATATAAATTTTAAAGCAATCGGGTCTTCAGAGAAGCATATATAAACTGGGGAAAAAATAAAACTTTTTCTACTTCTTCCAGAGTTACTAATAGTTTTTGGTGTCAACACATAATTCCAAAAAAAAAAAAAAAAAAAAAAAGTGAGCCTGTCTCCAAACACACCCCTAGCAGGTATTCTGTTTCCTTGGATTTTATTTGCCTTACAAGTCATCATTTGCATACATGGAGCTCTTCTCAAGAAATATGCATGAATCAAAAGTGGACTAAGTGCTATATTTTCCTCAGCTTTTGGTTAAATGCAATTGTCTGACTCACAAATCCTTAATCTGGTGTAGCTGAATTTCCTGTTTCTTTTGAGAATTGCTCCTTATGAATGGTTTGGGATTTGAAGTGTAAAAACATGTACGTGTGCTATGGCTATAAATGGTGAAACTGATTTCTATTATTAATCTACAATAAAAACCATCTTTTCCTATTGCATTTATACATCTACGCTCGTGCGCACGCGCGCACTCACACACACACACACACACACACACACACACACACACAGCATCTTGATTTACATATAATTCTTCCATGTTGAGGGCCAGATTTTAGAAGTTCTTCTTTCCACCTCACCCTTAGTAAAGATCTCCTGTCTCCTTTTCTTCCACGCATGTACACCTGCTCTGACAGTCCACCACCACCTCCTATGCCTTTCTAATATCCCCTTCTTAGAGCCTCTACCCTCAACCTCTGGGATTCCCTGGTCAGCCCTTAATCCAGGCCAGCTGGAGATCTCTTCCCAAACTGTGGACACTAAATTAGTGACCTGATGAAGGTCTCCACTCATACTTCTGTGCATTCAGTTTCTAAAGGAGAGAGGAAAGACAAGTTACAGATATCCCAAGTTAGAATTCTGAATGTATCTTCCAGTGGAAGCAATCATATAAATAACATTATGTTTTTAACATAATTGGTATTATTCTTCAAGTGTTTTCCATTCATTTACTTATGCAACAAAATGTTTTTTTTTTGTTTTCTACTCTATTTCAGGTACCACCTTTGAGTCCAGGGAAATGTCTGTAACAAACAGATAAAATTATGGGTTTTTTTATGGATTGGTCTTAAGACATAAACATGATGAATAACATTGATCCGATAGAAAATTGTGTACTGAGTTCATAATAATCTTCTAGAATGCAACAATTTCATCAATTAACTGAAAAAAGCCCTATATATATCTTTATCTATACATGTATGAATACTAATTTCTTATTCAAAATGTTAAAAGCCCATTTATTCATCATTAGACACATAGCTGATTAAATATACACACTTCTTCTCCATATACTATGCCATAGAAACTGATGACCAGACCTCAAATCACTGGTAGTGATTTCTTCTCATTATTCCCCAAAATATCACATCAAATTTCTAACATATCTTTTAAGTCTAAAATAAAGCTCCAAATTCAAAATATTTAGGTTTCCACCTGGATAAAGCATAGTTGTTAAGGATGTATGCTTTGGAATCAGATATACCTACTTCCAAATCTTAGTAGTTTTGTCACTCTGTGAAAATTACTAAACTCTCTTAGTCCTTAGATTTCAGAGCTGTATTGAGGATAATGGTACACATCATATATGGTTGACATGAGGATTAAATTAAATTAAGCAGTATATACATTAAGCCTACCATGTCCAGTACAAGTACTCAAAAACTTATACTTATTAATATGAAACGGCTATACTTCATCTATCTAATGAGCCAAACATAGAAAAGAATTAGTTGACTTTGAAGCCATTCAGAAACAATAAGCTACTGTGTCCTCTTCTGATGAAAGTATATTTAGAGGTTAAAGTACACAAATCATATTTTGTAGCTAGGTGGTCAATTGTATTTTTCTTCCCATCTTTGATTCTTTTGCTTTTATCATGCCCCGTGATAGGTGTTCTAATATTCCCCTCTACCATACTAAGGAAGCAAATATAGTAATTCCATTAATACAAATAAAACCTCAGCCTGGAAAGTCATATGAACACTCCAACCAAACCGCAAAGGAGCAGCTGAAGGTGATTTTTTTTAATTACATCTCTGAATCCATCTGACCAAACCTAGGGGGCAGATATGGATCAAAATGATGGATGAATGGGCAGGTAACCATTACCCATAAATAATTTCCTTTCAGGACTTAGAAATGACATTGATTGAGAAATGACATGCTATTTTTCACATGAGCTATTAGCTAAAACGTCTCTTTAACATTCCTTTTTTCCGCCTATCTCCCCAGGGCAGCATTTTAACATACAATGGTAGTCTGGAAAGGGCATTTGTTCAAAAGGAGAAATACCTTTACAATTAGCTCTTCCTGAACAGCTCCTCTGGTGAGGAAACAGCTCACATGCCTTTGTTCCAGGCATCCATCCTCCAATTATGATCCATCTTCCAGTTAGTGGAGGATTAGAAACATCCTTTTCCCAGGAATAAAAGTCCTTCTAAACCTTAAGCGGGAGAGGGGGGGTCAATTAAAGGTAAAAATCTCAGGCAGAAAACAAAGTCCACATGACCACATGGTTGACAAGTATGCCATCTAATCAAGCAGTGCAGGCCCTGGAGGTGATTCACCCAAGGAAGGAACCATATGCTTATGTGCGAAAACTTTCAGATAATATATAGATAATTCAAAGCTTTTCTGTTTTCATAAAGTATCCTGGCCTTAACTATGAAATTCAGAGTTTCTTCTTCACCAGAACCTAAAGAATCCATTATCCTTGAGCTGTGCCTCTCACGCAAGTAATTTTCTTTCCTTATTTGCATCTACTCAACTGGATGTGCAGGCCTTCCTTCTAGTGCTACTTTGGAAATAATTAAAACAGGACCCCTAGAGGTGCCTGGCTAGCTCAGTCAGGTAAACCTCTGAGGTTATGATCTCATGGCTCATGGGTTCAAGCCCTACGTCGGGCTCTGTGCTGACAGCTCAGAGCCTAGAGCCTGCTTCAGGTTCTGAGTCTCTCTCTCTCTCTCTCTCTGATCCTCCCCTGTTCATGCTCTGTCTCTCTCTCTCTCTCTCTCTCAGAAATAAATAAAAACATTAAAAATATGGGCAATCATAAAAAGGCCTGTAGAAGATTGTTATACATAGGAAATGATCTCTAAGATATATTAAGTGGAAAAAGAAAGATGCAGAATAGCATATACAGCATGCTATATTTTGTATAAGAAAAGAATTTATTTGACAAATTACATTTGTAAAAAGAATTTTTTGTACTAAAGCTGTACAAATCACAACTTGTTACAAAAAAATTAGTAGCTATAGAAAAAGAGAAGAAGACAGTATAGATTGAAATTGAAGGAAAAGCCCTGAAATTTGAAAACAAGAAGAAAAAATAAATTTAATAGTATATCAAGTTAAAGACATAAGTGCACACACACACACACACACACACACACACAACTGTTTTGCCACATAGCATTTTAACTTTCAATACTTACTGGAATAGAATATATTTCATGGACAAATATAATTCAAAAAAATCTTAACTGTAGTCCATTTGTTGATCATCATATTGGTAATTTTCTTTTGACATTATATGTATAGATATACACATATATAATTAAATTTAATATTATTATATAGTAAAATGCTCCATGTCAGAGACAAGCAATACAAGCACAAAATCAAAAATTTGACTTAAATATTTTAATGTTAATTCTGAATTTGAGATATCAATATAAATTCAGGATTTCTTCTTTTTTGAAAAAAACACAAGTGCCCTAGCTCTGCCCACTGAAGAGGCCTAGAAGTAATGACAACCAAATAGCACTGAGCACTACTAGCCCCCACTGAGCACAACTAGCATTATGGTTTCCAAATGCCATTTCCTTCTCAAAGGACAAAGACACCAAGAATCATAAAATACCTAGGAATAAATCAAACCAGAGAGGTAAAAGATCTGTATGCTGAAAACTATAGAAAGCTTATAAAAGACATTGAAAAGACGCAAAAACATTCCATGCTCATGGATCAGAAGAACAAACATTGTTAAAATACTACCCAAAGCAATTTACACAGTCAATGCAACACCTATCAAAATAACAGGCATTCTTCACAGAGCCAGAACAAACAATTCTAAAATTTGTATGGAACCAGAAAAAAGAACCTGACCAGTCAAAGTAATGTTGAAAAATAAAACCAAAGTTGGAGGCATCACAGTCCCAGGCTTCAAGCAGTATTACAAAGCTGTAATCATCAAGACAGTATGGTACTGGCACAAAAACAGACACATAAATCAATGGAACAGAATAGAGATCCCACAAATGGGCCCACAAACATATGGCCAACTAATTTCTGACAAAGCAGGAAAGAATATCCAATGGAAAAAAGACAGTCTTTTCAGCAAATGGGTTTGAAAAACTGGACAACGACATGCAGAAGAATGAACCTGGGCCACTTTCTTATACCATACACAAAAACTCTAAATGGATGAATGACCTAAATGTAAGATAGGAAACCATCAAAATCCTAGAGGTGGAAACAGGCAACAACCTCTTTGACCTCAGGCACAGCAACTTCTTACCTTCTTGCAAAATATGTCGCCAGAGGCAAGGGAAACAAAAGCAAAAATGAACTTTTGGGACCTCATCAGGATAAAAAGCTTCTGCACAGCAAAGGAAACAATCAACAAAATTAAAAGGCAACTGATGGAATGGGATAAGATATCTGCAAGTGACATCAGATAAAGGTTAGTATCCAAAATCTATAAAGAATTTATCAAACTCAACACCCAAAAAACAAATAATCCCGTGAAGAAATAAGCAAAAGACATGAATAGAACTTTTCCAAAGAAGACATCCAGATGGCTAACAGACACATGAAAAGATGCTCAACATCACTCATCATCAAGGAAATACAAATCAAAACCACAATGAGATACCAGCTAATACCTGTCAGAATGGCTAAAATTAGCAACTCAGGAAACAACAGATTTTGGCAAGGATGTGGAGGAAGAGGAACATTTTTGCACTGCTAGTAGGAATGCAAATTGGTGAAGTCATTCTGGAAAACAGTATGGAAGTTTCTCAAAAAATTAAAAATAGAACTACTCTACCACACAGCAATTGCACAACTAAGTATGTATCCAAAGGATACAAAAATGCTGATTCTGTGGGGAACATATACCCCAACGTTTATAGCAGCAGTATCAACAATAGCCAAATTATGGAAAGAGCCCAAATGTCCATCTTGGACATTTAAATCCAAACATGGATTTAAATAAAATTTTAAAAATTAAATAATAAAAAGTAAAAGGACCCAGAGACTTTAGAATAGCTGATTCTTAATGTGGATCTGGAAATTTACAAGACTAACATTCTGCTCTGTCAAGCAGTAAGGAAATTGTCAAAGTCAAAGGGTCATTTCCAAAGGTCACAGAAGCCAGTGTGAAGGGGTACCTATTGGCCAAACTTGAAATGATTTGAGTGTCAAATATAATGAATGTAATTGTTTAAAGCATTTAAAATAGATTTATTTTAAATCAGTAAATAATAATAACAATAAAGAAAGAAAAAATCTAATAGACAGCTTTTTAAAAATCTTTACTTCAAAAAATGTCAATTAAAAGGATGAAATTAAGTCTTGCCTTTACTCTATTAACTATATTTCAGAGATCCAAAATTATTCTTTTTTATGCAAGAAGGTTCTTCACAGAATGGTGGGATGAAATTATAGTATTGTGATATAGAAGTTACAGAATTCTTTTTTTTAGAAGTTACAGAATTCTTAAAAACACATTTTATAACCTAAAATTAAATAATTGATTCAAACCTCATCAATAGATGAAATCATTGAAAGACAAGTACCTTTACAATGGAGGGAGGAACCGGGCTGCCACCACCCAAAACCCCCTCATCATTCATGACATCACAAAAACGTAGACAATCGATCCACCTTAATGTGTTGTGATATAAGGCACCTTGTGTCATCTATGAGAGAGTCTTAACAAAAAGTGTGAGGGAATCACAATGCCTTCACTAGAGTGGAGACACCAAAAGCATTACCAGTAGCCATTACCCAGAAATTTACACACCACACACATTCCACAGTCATAAAGTTTTTTTGAAAAGAACTGAAAATGCCCTCCCGGATAAATCTCAGCTCCAGGACAGGTAGCTGTCTCTGAGATCTGTCATCAAGCAGAAGGAAGGAAATGATAAAAAGTACAAATCAATGAAATATGAAACAAAATACAATAGAAAAAAAATCAATGAAACCATCAGACAGAATGATCCAGAAAAAAAAGCAAAGATACAAATTACTAATGTCACTAATGAAAAAGGACGCTTCAATAAAAATCTGAATAGACAGTGCAGAAATAATAATGGCATTTAAAAAAAAAACCTATGCATTACTTGAAAAACAGGAACTCTATTTGTATGATACCTTTGCAAATACACTTAGAAGGGGATGCGGATAGCATAGGATTCATCACCTCTGGCTTGTCAGAAGATTCAGGACCTCCCAAGCAATCTGAACTTTTCTAGGTGCAAGACTTTTTCTCCTTTCTTCAGGAAAGAAATAAGAATTCCATAGAAATATAAAAATATGAGCCAAATCAAGCCATTAAAAAAGCTTTTTCATGACAGAAACAAAATATTAATAAAACTTCAAGTTGAACCCATAGCTTGACTTGAAGAAGCTCGACATGAGTACTACTAAAAAGAGCACATAATGAAAAAGGGGAAAATCCCAACTTTTTCCAGGGATATAAGGTTTTTCCACTGAGTGAGTGTGAAATACGTTCTAAAGAAACATTGATGTACCTTTGTCCTTACCAGAGAATATTAATAAATTACATTATAAGTTCTCTCAATTTGAAAGAAACTCCTATTATGATTGGTTTATAAAGACTAATTACACTCTTATTTAATCTAGTCTAGGGAACTGGGGCACCTGGGTGGCCCAGTCGGTTAAGCATCCAACTTCAGCTCAGGTCATGATCTCATGGTTTGTGGGTTCGTGCCCCTCATCGGGCTCTGTGCTGACAGCTCAGAGCCTGGAGCCTGCTTCAGATTGTGTCTCCCTCTCTCTTCCTCTCTCCCATTCATGCTCTATTTCTCTCTGTCTCAATAATAAATAAACATCAAAATAAAAAATAAACTAGTTTAGGGAAGAAAAACTCCAAGAAAGGAAAGTAAAAATGCTCTTGGACTGCTGACCCTTTAAGAACTTGAAAAAGCTGAAATTAATGAAGAAAGAAAGAAAAGGAACAAGTTCACCTGACTCATATTAATGGATTTGGTTGCTACCTTATAAGATAAAGAGAAAATAAATGTCAGTTTAATCAAGCTAACAAACAGTTTATCTTTTTTTTAAGTAGAACTTTAATTTGTTTAAATAAAGTTTAAAGAACTTTTAATATTGGGCATATAAATACAGAAAATTTCCATAAGGTTAAGTTTGGGTAATATTCCTAAACAAAGTAAATCCTGCTAAGGTGCTATTTGACAGTTCTCAATTACCTACTTCCCAGTTTTCTCTATTACTGTGAATGACTAAAAGGTGCTTAGTTTTTTAAGTTGAAGCTAATATAGATGATATGGTAGTTGCAAAGAGACACTGGTAGGGTACGGTAGGGTACGGTAGGGTACCACACAGTATCGTATCATGTCGTGTGGTATTGTAGGTGTTTTACATGTTTATCAAGGTAACCAATGCAGTTTTACTAGGATGGCAAATTCAGTGAGGTTAACAATTTGATCAAACAGTTTTCCAAGTGTCCCCTGTCATTAGGGAGGTAGTGGCAGTTTCCCTTGATAGAAGCACACATCGATGGGAAGAGTTTCTGTGGAATTTGCTCAAATTGATGCAGAATTCCTTTGTTTCCCTCCTTAATAAAAGGTCCATTGTAAACAAAAACAAAAACAAAACAGACATTCATTGACCTATTAGCATCAAAACTCTGAGGAGGAAAAAGGAATTAATAATATTTTTACTTTTTTACAATTTTTTACTTTTAAAAATATCCAAATTTACAGGAAAGTCCCAAGAATAGTTAACTCCTATATACCCTGCATCTGTCTGTATTCACTAATTATTAACATTCCCACATTTGCTTTATATCTCTCTCCTTTCTCTCTCTCTTTATATATATTATATATATCCAAGAAAATAATAAAATAATTATCCTTACTAATGCTGAACCATTTGAAAGTTTGTTACATATATAATGACCCTTTATTTTTACTTTTTTCATTGTTGACCCTATATTTTTTAATACTCTCATGTATCTTTTAAGAATAAGCATATTTTCTTACATAGCCTTATTACAGTGGTCAAATTCAGAAAAAATCAATATTGGTATAATGTTGTAATATAATATACTACTCATCTCCTATACATCCTTTATATCATTTCATTCTTGATCTAGAATCCATTCTAGAATCACTGACTGCAATCACCAATTGTCATATTTTATATGGCACAGTTTCTCATCTGTCTTTACCTTTATGACATTGATTTTTTTTAAGAATACAAGTGCATTGTTTTATGGACTCTTCATCAATATGGGCTTTTTGTTGTTTTGTTATAATTAGTTTTTGCATGTTTGGCATGAATACCAAGTCACTGACATTACGATTGTAGTGTACCACACCTAGAGACACATGATGGTCATTTATCACTATTACTAGTGATGTTAACTTCAATTGCTTGGCTCAACTGGCTTCCACAAAGTTTCAAGTTTCCATGTAAAATCATCAATATTTCCTTTGTAATTAATAAGTAATCTGTGAGCAAACACTCTGAGACAGTTTAATTATCTCTTCCCCAATAAATTTTCACCTAGTTGTTTCAGCATTTAATGTTTATTGCCTAAGTCAGTGATCACTATGGCATTTGCAGAATGATGATTTTTTTTCCAACTATGTCTTTCCTTCTACATTTATTATGTAATATTCAGTCTCACAGCTGTGCGATATTGACCTGAGTTGAAATCAAGAGTCACTTAACCAACTGAGCCACCCAGAAGCCCCTTTTAATGGGTTCAGATTTCCTTTCTTTCTGACTCAATAAGGTGTTTAAGGCTTATCTTGAATTTTCTATGTCCCAGCTGTAAAATCAGGCAAGTCTCTAAGCTATTGAGAAACCATCTCTTGGTTCATTTAATATTCATTTTTTTTTTTTTTAGAGAGAGAGACAAAGACAGAGAGTGTGAACAGGGGAGGGAGAGAGAAAAAAGGAGACACAGAATTCAAAGCAGGCTCCAGGCTCTGAGCTGTCAGCACAGAACCCAACGGGGGCTCAAACCCATGACATGAGATCATGATCTGAGCCAGTCAGACACTTAACCAACTGAGCCACCCAGGCGCCCCTTATGTGGTTGTTTTATATCTAGAGTGTTTGTTCTCTACAATGATATCAATAAGTTTATGTCTTCTCAGTATATGCTCTCAAGGAATCTTTTTCCTACATTTGTTTTCTCATGCAGACTACATGAAAATGTGGTATCTACTTTAACAAGATCATCCTGCCCTAGCTGTTTTTAATGGAGAATATTTCAAAACCAAACTCTGGGTGTTAACTGTGCTCATTATAACAGTGTGTAATTGCTTCTAAGCTCATTCAACAGATAAAACTAAGAAGCATAGACTTTTATTATCGATATGGTGCATTTAAAATCATGAATTAGGAAATGCATATGTATTTTTATACTATGAATTTTTATATGTTTAATCCCAATCTAATACCACAATATTCTTTATTTTTTAAGTTTATTTTTATTTATTTTGAGAGAGAGAGAGCAAGCAGAGTAGGGGCAGAGTGAGAGAGGGAGACAGAATACCAAGGAGGCTCTGCACTAGCAGTGCAGAGCAAAATGTGGGGCTCAAACTCAAGAACCATGAAATCATGATCTGAGCTGAAATTAAGAGTCAGACACTTAACTGACTGAGCCACCTCAGGTGCCACTAATACCACAATATTGTTTTCTACTTTCCCAAATTCCATATTTGTATCTCTCTTCTGCCACAGAGACAAACCTGACTCCCAATAATAAGATTATATTGACTCAGTTCTTAATCCTACAGTAGATACAAAATGGTTCCAGAATGTCCACCGTCATACTCTACAAACAAGAAACAACCAAAAAATATTCAAGGTACAGGTTTGGGTTTTTAGGATTTGGGGTGGTTGTTTTGGGTTGGGGGTGTTCTTTTTTTTGTAGTTTTGTTGTCTTTAAACTGAGGGTATATAATCATAGCACTGTGTTTAAAAGTTATGAACTAATGGTATTTAAAATTAGAACAATTAATATTTACAGAAGAATTTGATCCTCCTTATTTTAAAGTTCTTTCCTAATCTTAATTATGATATAATGTATATCACAAAATCCCCATAAATTCTCACTTTTTTACCAACCAAGTTATCCTTATTACATCTTGATCTTGACAGGTATTTTTAAAACCTGGTACTGTATACAATCACACCCAACAGATGCAAACTGTACGTCCTAAAGAGATACCCGTGAACACAACCTTATGTAATACACAACCAGTAGACTGGTTACATAGGGAAAGATACCAATGAAAGTCAGTTTTAGAACTGTATTGAAAACAGGGTCATTTCAAGTGTTTCTAACTACTAATGCTGTTCTTAAATTCAAGAACACATAATCCATGGATTTATACTTCCCAATGTGAATTTACTAAGGATTTTACAATCTAAATATCCATTCCCATTGGAAATCTAATTCTGAAGCAGGAAATTTACAGAAATAAAAAAGAAAATTGCAACAGACCATTGCCACAACTGCTAACATTGTCAATTGTGGAATTTTATATCTGGTCCAGATCCTCCTAAAAAGTATGAACTCAAACGTATCTAATGCTTATGTCTCAAGTGAACTCTAGGCCTCTCACAAATACTGCTGTTACATATTACCCAGGGCCGCACAATCACCCATACAATGTCAAAAATGGAAAGGGACAGGTCACTAACAATGTAAATTATAATTCAGTTGTTTTGTCATAAATCAGTTCAGAACATCACATGAGTTGTTTAAAGCTACCAAAAATGTTTGTTTTTCACAATTAGACTAATTACAACTAGGCAGAAACTGGTACCAACTGATTATCTTTATGCCCTCTAAGTATAACCCAAAGGATTATTTTTCCTATATAATCAGACGGGCCTTCCCTACTAATGACATTCACATATGACCTATACCTTCAGGAAATCATACTGATTTTCTAAGGATTCAGGACAAATCCTTCTGCATCTTATATTTGTGGTGAGAAACCCGGCAAGTTAACTTATCAGACACCAGATACCAGAAAGATCCAAGACACCAGATACCATGAAAATGTCATCCTCAGACTGAAATGTGTGATCCACAATTTATAACTGACTATAACTGAATGACAAATAAAGGAGCTTAAGCTCTAGTTGTCCACTCAACCCACAAAAAAATTGTTGACTAGAATAGTTCCAGCTAATAAAATTGTCCTTGACTATTTACAGGCTGACCAAATCCTGAATCAATACAATAACTAATGCCTGGGAAAACACTTGAAGAAAAGTGGAATCATTAATTTGGGGGGCGGGGGGAATGGCACATAGTTTTTAGGGTTGACCAAATTTATCCATGAGACCTATACCCCTGCTTGGTTCTAGGCCAATTAAAAATTAGATAAAAAACGGGATTGCAAATATTTCTTTTAGTATTATGATCGTCCTCATACATTTTCCCTTTCCTACTGAATCATATTGCTTAAAACTACTCCACTGGCACTATGCCAGAGTGACACTAGCTGACGCCACCACCATCCAAACAACTGAAGTCATTACAGTTCACTTAGCCCACTTTGACCAAAAGAAAGACAGTGTTATTATAAGAGAGAAATGGTACAGTCATGGTTTAACTAAGAAACATTCAGTGAAATCCAAGCAAGAGTTCAGCAATAGTCATACCCCAAAATAAAACACATGATTTTCAGTAGCAAGAATTTTCAGAAAACTCATAAATAAGTATAATTACATCATGTGATAAATGCCAATTTGCTTCAAGGAAAATGTTCCCCCTGATAAGTTTTAACTAATAGTTAAATATGCAAAAGTTGAGCTCAAAGCTAATGTTACTGTCAAATTGAATTTTTGATGAGATAACTTTTTTAAAATACTACCTATATCTATTAATTCAATTCCATTTGATAATAAAGCAGAACAGGGGTGGGTGAAGTTCAGAGGGTCAGAGAATGAGTTAATAAATGATTAATGGAAAAATATCCCTGGAAGGCAGTACAATAAAATGCCCTAGGTTTTTGCTTTTTTTCTTCTCTAATTCCTACTCCTTCTCCTCCTCCTCCTCCCCTGTCCCCTCCTCCTCCTCCTGGCTGTGATTTATAATAAACAAAGTTCTTAGGCAACTAATGTTAATTGTATGTATAGTGCCATGCTGATTGTTGGGTTTCTGTTTAAAAAATAAAATAAAATGGAACCTATGGGATAAATACAGTGAGTCCTACTTCTCCTAGATTTCTCCTCCAGGCATTTCACTATCGTCTCCATTGTGTTCTCACTTGAGTGTTGCAAGCTAAAATGGTGAGTGGAATCCCAAGAGGAATCAACTTCCCAGCTTCAGTGGTGTCCAACTAATATTCTCCTTGAACTCAAGTTGTAAATCAACTCACAGAGAGAGGGAAAAAGTCATAGGAGTTGCTGCCAAGATAGCAAACAGTGTTTTAACATTACCAACTTAATGTAAAGATTCAGCTTATTAAATTTATATTGTCCTTCTTATGATTAGAGCAAGTTCATTTCCAAAAAAGTTCAATTATAAAACCATTAATAGGACTTACTAATTTCAATATGTTATTTTGTCTCCAAGTAAATTATACTAATTATTAATATGTACAAGTTCCATTTGCACATAAAAAAAACCATAGATACAAAAAAAGGAGATAATAATTAACTATGCATCCTTCATCTTTAAATAACTGATTTAAGAGGAAATAATAAGATATGTTCATTCATCATTTGCAGAAAATAACTCTGAAGCATTGGAAAATTCTTAAACAATATAGATTTGATTATTAATAAAGAACACTTTCCCTTCTCAGGATGACTTCCTCTTAATTATTGGATAATGCTATTGAAGGACACCTGGTTCTTTTTATTTATTAATCTATAAAAGTTTAAATATAGCAAAATAGTCAAAATGTTAGTCAATTAACTATTTTTGCAACTTACTATTTTAGATGTCTTACTAGATATCTTCAGTTATAACTGCATTCCCAACTACCTACAAAGAAATTTTATGACTTTTCCCCCCACAAACTTCCTTTGTAATCAACTGATGTCAGATCAAAACAATTAACTCAACTTATCAATATTTTTTGTTTCTCACTAACTTTTCATAATTACTTTAGAATTTCTTCCCAGACACTTGATTATTAATAGCAGAAAACCATATGACTACATTAGATTACATCAGCAAAACCTCCAAAGCAACTGTTCTCTCCAGTTTGGAAAGAAATCAACACCTCAGGTTTCCTCACAGAGATAATATGCAATACACTGTAACCCACGGTAATTAAAATCTCTGTTAGCACATCTTTGATTTCCAGAACTGCCTCTTACTACTGTTAAAGATTTTTAAAAATTAACAAAGTTTCTATCCACCTCTGTCCTTTAGGGAATGGGGCAGAATATAAATAAACAATAGTAAACAGCTTAGTAACTGTTCCCAACATGAGCAATCCAAAGAAAGGTGATTGAAAGCATCACTATGGCTTCACCGGGTTCAACCATCTTGAATTATTTTCAACAGTATTGTATTATTGTTGTTAATTCACAAGTATTTATTGACTTTCAACCATGTGAATTATGAAGCCAAGCACTAAAAAAGGATATAAAGGTGTACACTATTCAGTCCACACCCTTAAAACATTTAAATGTATTGGAAATGGCAAACATAGTAGCTATATTTTATTAAGTTTCCATAGTGATTTAGGCAATTTATACACGAAAACCCTTCAGTCTACCTCAAATCCTGGAACAGGTGTTGTTGGCCTTATTTTACATTATACAGACTTAGTACCTGCTCCTTAAAATGGGGATCCACCCATCCTTATCAAAACCATTTGCTTCTGAGGAAGCTGATTCTTATCTCCAGACTACTGAGGCCTATTCTATCTCTGTAGTGAGATGAGTCAAAAAATACTTTTTTTTTTACCAGAGCCATTTTTCTATACTTTGCAACCAAAAGCAGTCTAATCAATACACAGGATAATATTTATCTTCCAAAATAAATAACATTTTCTTAAAAAGGTGAAGGTTACACTTTCTTTCATTGTGCATTTTTTAAACATTAAGGAGAAGATTGGCTGGTTTCATAATATAAAAGCCTGAAATTTCACTAAATAAATATTTGTTGGGTGACTAAATTGGCTAAGCAAGTGAATGAATAATGAATAAAGTATTGAGTATAAAATAATTCTCTATTCCTATTTGCCCCTGTCTTCCCAACCCAATATTCATGATTGAAATTGTTATGCTAAAAGAAAAGACCAAACAATAATTGATTGTAAGTCAGCTTTTTTAATTTACTTAGGGTTTTTTTAGCCAGATGATGATAGTCTGTTATCTCTATATACTATATTAAATCATACTAATCTACCCTCTTCCCCACTTGACATTACTTGAAAATCGCACATAGCTGAGGTTAGGTGGCTAGCACCCAAAAAGTCAGAAATAGAAAAGAGTCACACATCTGACACTTGCCCCTATGTATACTGGCCTCCTTCTCACATTTCCATCCATCAGTAAGTCATGTTCCCCAAAGGATGAGAAATTAGACAATAGAATGTGTGTGGTTTTGTTTTGTTTTGTTTTGTTTTGTTTGATCAAAATGCAAAAAAAGATCTCACTCAACTGCCAGTGGTAGTTGTTAAAGGCATTAATGCCATGACTTAGGGATTCTGTTCTCCAAGGAAGCTAAAGAATATATAAAGATGATACATAGCCTGAGGGGAAAAGGTGTGGTGGGAGAAGTACCATAAAGATATGAGTCACACAGACAGACTGAAAATCTCTCATCTCATGACTGGTAACTACTCCACTGAGAAGGAATGAGGTCGCACATTTAAAGTGGGAAATGACCATAGAAAGGGAGGAAATGGTTATACATTTCCAGTCCCTGCCAACTTCCATACTGCTCTCTTGCTGTGTCATAATCGCAGACCTGTACAATGACAGGAAAAATAATTTCTAATCTTCCTGTTCAAGAAGTAGTTTTATTGATCTCTACCTTATCTTTTATTTTTCCTATGATTCAGCAGGTCAGAACTGCTCTGGTTCCAGTAGTTTTCTATCACTCAGCAGATGTCCATGAGGTTTAAATGTCTTACAAGTTAATAGGAGGTGAAGAAATTTATTTCAGCACCAAGGAGAGTGCCTGTTATTTTCAAACAGTTTTATGTGTTTAAAACGGCATATTATTCATGAGCCTAGAAAGAAACTTTGAAAAATGATTTAATAGAAAGCTGCTAAGAACTTATTCTATTCATTATAATAATCCCAATCATTTCTATAAAATTAAAAATTTTCCAGGATTCTGTATATATTTAAGATTTCAACAATGTGCTATTCTTTTAACTTTCAACTGCAATGGAATTGACAATCCTTTTCCTTTTTTTCATATGTCAGAAACCATAGTTTCTGAATGGATATAGACTGGAAGAAGGCTCAGAGAAATCACAGGAGTGTTAAATTAACAGAGATTAAAAGCTTCCTGAGAACAAGTTCTAAAATCTTTTCCACTGTTACATCCTCAAAGCTTGGCACATGATAAATGCTCAATGAATATTTATGTGAGTCTTCTGAGAAAGAATGAATTAATGAAGGGCATTCATTAAGTCAATAGAAATGAAATAGTGAATGCCTTCTCTCTAACCAAAGGCCACTTTATGCACCTGATCTCACAGATGCTCACATACCACATTGCTCAGCCTGAAACTTTAACAAATCTTTCTTTGGCCTACATCAACTGGGTCTCCAGATCTCTGAAAAATCATGCCCCAGATCATACCTTTCATTGCCACTAAACCTTCAGTATAAAGGTTTCTTCTTTGAAACCTGAAAGAGTCACTGGGGTTTCAATCCATGTAATTCTACACCTCCAATGTAGAATAGCCTTACCCAACTATGTTTCCTCCAATGCCCAAGCCAATCAGTCATCTTGGTTCTGCCATGTAACCAGATGGAGAGGACACAGACACTGGAAGCTGACTCTCATCTTCCTTCTCGAGGTACCCAGGTGGACCATAACTATTTGTCCCTATTCCCAAGGAATCCAAACAGCCCCTTCCTTCTGTTCCAGGAGTAGAAAACACCAGGCCTCACTCTGCTGAGAGACTTTCAAGAGTACAAGACATCTGAGTCCCACTGTGCTGAGAAACAAAAGACAATCAATAATGCAGTTCTGTTTCAAGTTGCCACCATTGCCAAACATAGGGTCACTCTGGGAGACTAGAAACTACCCAAAGAGGGCCAAAGGTGAAAGAGAAAACATGAACAAGTAAAACCTCAATGTTTAAACAGATGTTTTCACTAGTGAGCACGAAGACTTCTCAAAGCTTTAAATCCCTTTCCCTTTTGTATGTCTATTTGTGAGATAAAACAAGTGTGAACAAAGTCAATCCTCTTGGCTCCCAGGTAGGCACAGCCCAGTTCTTAGCTCCTAGGAGGCTTCTGGGCTAAGGCTCCACTCTACTTGGACTGTACTATCAGGCCCCCAAAACGGGGGGGAGCTGCTAAGGAAGGACTGATTTCCATTTCAAACTGCATTCTGCTACTTTGTACTCCAGCACCATTGGTCGATCAATATTTAATGCTTGGAGATTCTGACTCTGCGGGAGTCATGTCAGGGGACCTTGGGAGCCAATCTGCTTGAGCTTCTGAGTGATAATTATTCATGGGCTCCTGCCTCTTGCTCTTTCTCTCGCACAGTCCCACTCTGCAGACTCAGTGCCTTATTCAGTCTTCTCTCTCGCTCTCTCCGCTGCTGTAGCTGGACCCTTCGCCTTCACCACCGCTCAGCATCTGCACATCCCTACAATGGCTAAAACAGCAATGGGTAAGGCATCGCGCCTCGTTCTCCCTCGGCTCGACCTGGAGCCCACCTCGCACCTTCTCTCTTAGAGCTTTGAAGGCATTCAAAGATATTTTATAGAGAAAAAGACTTTAATGGTAAAACAGGAACCGAGAAGGACGAAGGCAGTTCTGGGGGTTTGGGAAGGGCAAAGAGGGTGTCTCTGGAAATTTAAAACTAAAATTTTCTTTTGAAAGGTAGAAGCAGGTAAGTTGCCTTCCCATGGGTAGAGAATGTATTCTGTTTCCATGTTTAAAATTAGGGCTCAATCGTGGAGGGGGGGGGGCGGGGGGGAGCTACCTTTACTGTTTGCTTAAATGAGGTTAAGGGACATTTTGGAAAGTGCTTTGTAACATCCTTTATTTCTTCCCTAGTTAAAAAAAGAAAATGGGGAAGAGGAGGGAAGGTAGGGGAAAGGAAAAAGAAGATGCGAAGTCAAATCGGTCCTTTCTAGGCTGTTTGAAAGATGGGTGGAGACGGGGGGCGGGTGGAGAACCGGGCAAATTTTATGGTATTGTCTCGTCGGAGAAACCGCTAGTCCTGGGGCGCGGTGCGGGGAGGTTAGGGCGGGGGGTGGGGGTGCTACGCTCCTTTGTTTTAGGGAAAGGGAGGGGAAGGAGAGAGGAAGTCGGGGAGGGCTTGGAGGGCGCGGGTGGGCAGCTGCAGGGGCGGGGAAGCGCGCTGTGGGGAGGGGTGGAGGGACAGTGGTTTCTCAGGCATTGGGGTGGGGTTTCTTTGTGTGAGGACGAGCGGTCCCAGGGGGAGGCACCTGCAGCGCTGGGCGCACAATGCGGACGGCCCCACCCTGTGCGAAGCCGCGCCGGCGCCCTCGCTCCTCCCCCCTGCGGGGTGCAGCAGCATCTGCCGAAAGAGTGCCGGGTGGGGAACGCAGCGCGACGCCCAGGAGCCCAGCCCTCAGGGCCACGCCCCGGGCTTCGCGCTCCTGACTCCCAACCTCGGTTTCCGAAACAGACCCCACCATCGCCCTGCCTTCCCCACCCTGGCCTCATTGTTCCGTTTTACATAGAGAGGAGGGAAAAAGTGGGTTAACATTTTTCTTTTCAAAACGACATTGAGTGAGTAGACATTGATGCCAATGAAGGCTTCTTTGACTCATTGATCATTTTGGGTAAAAGCTTCGGGAATCTAGGTATGTGTAGATAGAATAATACAGATACAAGAGAGGCCAACTTCTTAAATTGAGCCACGTGAAATACCTGCCTTGTAGGTCAAACACGGCCAAATAATGGCAATTTTCATAGGCTCAACCTGTATCAGAGAAACAGTCCAGACTCAGAGATTGCCAACCGGTCGCGCGCCTCCAGTGTCCCACGGCTCTGGCGCTCGGTGGCCCCGGGGGTGGACAGGCAGGGAGGGGCCCGAGGTCTGGTGGTTCTGGAAGCACCCCTCCCCCGGGACCCGGTGCTGGTTGCGGAGAAGGGGGAAAAGCGCCGGACGGGGCTCGCTCTGCACAGCTCCGCCCTGCCCCACCCTTTCCTTGGTGCCGGAAAGACCTAGGGCTCCGAGGCTGGGCAAGGAAACGGAGCTGGGGAAAGGCTGTTGAACAATCTGCAGTCCTAGAGCCCCTTCTTGCAGCCCCACAGTCCAGAACAGCCCAGACACCCCTCGATATGCGCAGACACCCGGCTTTGCTCTGAGTTCTGGCGCCGAGCCCCTCCCAGCCAAGTGGGTGGCTCTGCAGAAAAGCTGGCTCGAGCCCCGGCCGGCCACACAAAGGCGCGGCCCCACCCCAGCCGGCCGCAAGACCGCAGAGGTGACCCCTTTTCAGGGGTGCGGGAGGGTTTTCCTCTTCTCGCCCTCCCACAGCCCTCGGAGCTCAGGCACTTTCCCCTAGCTGAAACACTCCGCCCACTCACCGTTCTCTATTATTTCCCGGGACGGAGACCCTTTAGATAGTCTCTCTAAGAGGGACCCTCACTAATCCTTCGGGGCGCGGCTGGGCCCCACCCCTCCCAGCTGCGACCCAGACTAGGCAGCCGCTGGCCGGGTGGGGGCGCACTAGGCGAGCCGGCGCGTGGAGCGCTGCCAGCCCTGCAGAGCCCAGCGCCGCGCCCTGTGCTCCCTTCCCGGGAGCTGGGCGCTCGCCCCCGCGGGTGCAGCCCTGGAGACAGGTTTCTGCGCAGTGTCCTGAGCTACCCCCGCTTCCCACAATTCGCGGTTCACCCGCCAGCCCAGAAAGGTTGTCAGAGTGAGGGACGGGGGCGATCTCGCTCTGCGCTCCGCGCCCCCACCAAAAGGTTTCTGCTGCAGGAGGGCGGCTTACAAACTCATCATTATCAATATTACTTTAAATCATTATCATTATAATATTATTATTATTATTTTATGACTCAATGCCTTATTTGTTCAAAAGGTTCAAGTGATTGAATTTGATTAAGGATTATTAACCTTTGTTGCACTCACTTTCTTCCTTCTACTCCTCCCTCCCTTCTCCCCCACCCCTTAAAGAAAGAATTTGTTTGTCCTGTTGTTCATTTTACGTTATAAAGCGAATGTATTTTCAATTCCTGTCGGAATCACATGTGTTCATGTGGGTCGGATATTATGTGCAGGTGCTTACTAAGAGTAGGATTTGTGTGCCAAAGATTGCTGGAAAATTCTCCGCATATGATTGTTTGTAACTGCAATGGGTAAAATTATATATATATATATATATATATATATATATATATATATATATATATAATTGAGATGTTATGATTTTCACTGCGTATTCCATAAGATTATATCTATCAATATATAAATACAGGTTATGCAGAAAATTTTAACTGCTTTTTTCCTTTTTTTTTTTGAAACTGTTCTTCCAATTGCTGATTCTTGATACAGTCTCAATTCTGCCCAGAAGCCTGAATGGCGTGAGATGGTAGACTATCCCATTAATAAAAATCCCACCCATAATATGAAAATGCAAGGGTTCTTTCTGCTATGAATAAGCTGTATTTGCAAAACATGAAAAGAAGTACAACCTCTGCAATGTTAAAATAATGGATTTTGAAATCGTTTCAGTTGCAAAGTGTAATCAATTAATCACTAGGGCGGGTGCTTTTTCCTGATTCATTAAACAATTATTCAGCATGATTGTACTAGGTGCATATAGTATTCCCCATTATCTTCTCCAATGAAGTGGGCACCTTCTAAATGGACGTATAAATAACCAGAAGTGGAAAAATGAGGATTTGGTCAGGATTTCGAGATAAAACTAAAAAAGAAACAACAGCAGCTTTTCGATTAATTATATATGTGACTAATACCAGCTGAGTAAGCTGAACCTATGCAATAAGCGTTATGTGACCCAGTGTAGCCCTGATAAGGAGCATGATGGTATAAATGAACATACCTGGTGATGTTTGTCTACACGTGTTAAAATTCTCTGAAAGCACATTTTGAAATAAGAAATAATTAAGATTGAATGGTTTTTAACATTGAAATCTGGAGTTTTGTTTAGTCACAATTCACAATCATTTTGTAAAGTAATTGGTGGCAACTTATTCTATCTTAAGGGGGCGGGGAGTATTTTTATTGTTAGAACCATTGCCTCTGCTCTTAGTCATTAACATTTTTAGTAGGACTTTATTTGTTGCACAAGAAACACACTTTCTTACTTTGGGAATTTTTTAATTTTTAATGGGTAGATTCTGGAATAAGCATTCAATCATGTAACCTGTATGTCTTCCATCAAATAATCCGTTCTCTGTGATGAAAAGGCTGCAAGAGGTTACATTTTACCCAGATTCAAGAGTGCCCTTCAGCCATTTCAGAGGGCCATAAAGCTGATTCACACAATAAAATAGTTTTCCTCCCTATAATTTAGGATCTACATAGTTATTTAATTCTTTGAATATCTAGTCATTGTTATCATCCAGAATTTTAAGTTAAATCCATACAGTTAAAAATGAAATGGGAGATGGATCAATTACATACTTAACTGAGCATTTTTCTCATTAATGAATCCAGACCATCTTTAGGAAAATTCCTGATTTATCGATCACCACTGTTTTTTTACTCCAACTGAACAGGACTGACTTCTATGCCCCATTCCAGCTCAATAGCTCCTTGCTCACAAGGCTGCATGAAACTGGCCCAAAGCTACCTGCTTTGGGTGTGGCTGCTCCCAAGCTGCTGACATCTAATTCCAGCTCACATCAATTCCTCTTTGTTCTTGGGGAAAAACACGCTATTCTGTTCTCTCGGGCATCTGTGACCATATATGAAAGTGCAAGACATCTGCCAGACAAGAAGAAAAGACCAAAATCAGCTGGTGACCCAGATGTTTTCAAAACTGAGGCTAGTTCTCTTTCCTAGTTCTCTCAACCGGAAAACGTTGGAGTCCACATTACTTTTCACCCCACTAGAGGGCAATCAAGTTCTCTTAAGAAATAGATGATTGATTTTTTTAATGGTTATTTATTTTTGAGAGAGACAGAAACAGTGTACAAGCAGGGGAGGGGCAGTGAGAGAGGGAGACACAAAATCTGAAACAGGCTTCTGACTCTCAGCTGTCAGCACTCACAAACTGTGAGATCAGGACCTGATCCGAAGTCGGATGCCTTACCAACTAAGCCACCCAGGCGCCCCTGATTTTTTTTAACCCAGTTTCAAATGCTATTTAATAAAATGTTTTTATTTTAATCTGGAACATTCAATTGCTTGTTCAGTAAAAAAATGGCATACTTTACCCTACCAAATGACAAGGGTTTGTGCACCATTTCAAGGAGACAGATAAAATGAGTGGAAGTAGGTGTAAATTCTGGTTAGTTATTCTGTTACAACTTCACTTCCTAGTTTCATTACATTGCTATTATATTATCACTTATGTTACTTTTGGAACTTTGTAGTGGACGAATGATAGAAAGTGGTCAGTAGTAATAGCAAAATTGTTTAAGAACAGAATGTTTTAATGTTTAAATAAAGGACTAAATTAAACAAAAACCTTATTTACTTATTCATTTGTTTAAAATGTGCTTCAGATGTTGTGGACATACCTGAATGTCAATGTCCACCTTCAGGGAGCCTGCAGGCTAGCACTTAAAATGCAGATACAAAGTGATATCTGAGGAGAGGTACCAAAAACAAGCATAAACTAATTTTTAGGATCATCAAAAATGGATTTTCCCATGTTTGCATTGGCAGGGATATTTTTTATCTTATGTTTCATGAAACTATAATCCATCTGTAAAATATTTAATAGTTTTATATTACTGTGTTCCTCACATTTTAATCTGCATATGAATTACCTGTGATTTTCATTAAAATGCAAATTCTGATCCAGAAGGTCTCACTGAGGCCAGACATTCTGCATTCCTAACAAACTACCAGATGATGCTGATTCTAACCACCAAACATATCCAATTTAGAAGTAGAGAATTGTCATATACATGTTCTTCCCACAATAAGCTTTGATATTAGGTCTTACTATTTTCAAATGCATGGCAATCTTTAGAAAACATTTCTCTTCCAAACTCATTCTTTTAGGGATTTTATACCTCTGGGAGTTATATGTTCTCTGCCATCACCTTCTCTTAATTGGATTTTTAAAAATATATTCATATTGTAGAACTCCACAGAAAACCTTCATGAGAAAGGTGGAAAATGAGAATTTGGCTCGTGTGTGTATCTAAGACAAAATGAATATGGCTTGTGGCACCGTTGCAAAAGATGATAAATCAATATTGCTAACTTGCTCTTATTAACAAAACAATGTGCAGAACAAAAAGGTCAACTCACAACCTTTTAGTTATGGGAATATCTAAAAATCTGTAACACATTTGCCATACAAATAATTCACTACAAATACTCCACATACTGCAGAAATTAAAACAGAAAATGGAACAGTACTAAAAATGCCTTTCAACATATGTCATACTTATTACTTGCCCAATTGAATTTCTTTCTGGGTACCACGTGAGAAAATTATTAATAATTTACTGAGTATGGCTGCATAATTGGAAACAGATTATATATGTGTTTTCTCTTACTTAAGTCAATAGAGGGCTTCCATTATTTGGTACTATTCAAGAAAGTCAACCCAGAGGAAAAGATCGGTCTTCGAAGAACACCATCAGAAATACCATATGTCAGTCCTCCCATGCCGTGGATGGCTGACCAGACAAACATTACCGCATTTCTGGAAATGCATCCTGAAAAATTATACTATACATAAAACGTCTCAAATTAGAAATACAGCATTTCCCAAATAGGGCCCTAAAAGCATAGTCTCAAATAGAACTGGCCACAAAGTCAGTAGGACACACTGTTAGTCAACACAAAGTTGGATTAAGGCTCAAGGTTATCCATTCCTTCGTTGTTGTTGTTGTTGTTGTTGTTGTTGTTGTTACCATTGCTCATTAACAGGTTTTTCTCTGCCATTGTTTTCTTTCAAGATTCAGTTTTCTGGCGTAGACATAAACTTTGTAGCGTGTCTATAAGGAATGACATTTATTGTTTTAACCCTTATATTGCATATATATATAACATGCTAGGCACTATATACTATGCAAAATTAGTGCTATTAATCATCCAATAATCCTAAAAAGTACTTTTACAGATGGAGAAACAGACAGGTAAAGTGGTTTTTACCCAAGGTCACACAGTTAGGTACAGAATTTGGGCCCGGGCCTTCTGGTTCCAGAAACTGCCCTTTTAACCAGTACCGGCTACTCTTACCTGTGCTTCTTGGCAAAAGTGTTCCCACCATGGAGCTCAAACCTGTGAAATCGTCGTTTTGTCTAACAACCTTGAGATGCTCTTATCCTTTCTTAGCACAGACACACTTGGAAGAGGAAATATCTTCAACCTGATGACTACTTTTAAGACCTAGCCTGGGCCTTATTAAAACAATTGCCGTGATTTAGGCTTTGAGGCAAGGAGAGTGATGAGGGCGTATAATGTAGGGAATACATGGCTGTCTGAAGGCTCAGCTAAGAAAACAACGGGGACTTCGGGTGTAGACACACCAGGATGACCAGATTTGGAAAAAAATATTGACTTAATCTAATCAACATCATCGTGGTTATCGCATTTTAAAATGGGCCTTTACCTCCATGCATAAACACCCAATATTTAACTTCAATATTTTGTTTTGTGAAATAAATCTAGAACTACTGGAAATATCCAACCCAGGCTTCCACAGTTAGTGTAATCATTAGATGCTACTTCAAGACTCTTCATCTTATTATCTCAAAAGCAAGCAAACAGGAGGAAGGCTCTGAATCCCTTGTGAAACATTTCTAATTATCTTTTAATAAAAGAATCAGGTCCTGTCATTTGTCAAGGAGACATTTGCAGTAGTAAAACCTGTGTTTATATAACCCATTTTTATTAGCTATGATTAAAGATAACATTTTGTGTACATTTGTTCTCACAAAACACTTTTATGTGAATATAAAGGTTAATTAATGCATTTAGGCAATCATTTTGCTAGTCATCTGGAAATATAGCTTCTCTAGGAACTGTACTTAAGAGAAGCAGCCATACCTTATACTATAAAACCATAACAAAAATTTAAAGATTTTTCTCACTTGCAATTTTGTTGGTCCCCAGATTAAAATATATAATATTTGGGAAAATTACAAAATTCAAAAAATTTGACCAGAAGAGATAATTTTTGTATAGTACATTAAAATAATATTTCTAGGACTGATTTTTCTAACCAAAATCATAAGGCAATGCCCATGAAAGTGCTTATTTAACAGTTATTCTTTTGGAATAATTGTACTCTTGATGTCAGAGTTTGAACATCGTCCACAGCATGTAACTACTGTAACAATAGGTCATCAGGATATGAATCTGTCAGCCTTTCAGTTTTCCAGTGGTAAGTCTTTATATCAGGATAAAAAGGCATGGATGAAATTTATATAAACCTAGTCCTACAAATACTTGCACAAGAGAGTGTTTTAAACTTTAAGTTTTTATTAGCACTCCACTCTGTAGTTAGGGAGATTTTTTCCTATAAATTGCAGCCAGTTTGATTTCCTTTCAACAAAACCACTCACAGTAAACCTAATGATAATCTTCTAGTTCAGGCTTCCTAGAAGACAGAAGCCTACCTCAGATGACAAAGCTCAACTTAAAATATACTGACTGTTGCAAAACTGAGACCTGAAAATTTCATCAAGATGTTACTTGTTATCACTTCCAGACTCTCGGGGCGGGGCAACCTAGTCAGGCAGCTGAACTGACACTGGAGTTGCTGAAGCCTCCCTGGGAGCCCCGCTTCCAGACGTGTGGTCTTGATGACTGCAAAGTTCTTTTTTATTCCCAACACCAATCTCCACTGTTGTTATTCAAATCTTGGCAGCTTTATCTGAGAAGTGCCAGTTAGCATCCTTCCATTATCACCATTCCAACACATGAAAAATTATGAGTCAATTCTAGTCTTTTGATGCACAGATTACATGATTCAAGACTCCTGTCACTTTGAATATCTTCATTCCACTGCAGACTCACTTTTTCCTTTTATAGTAAATAAAAAAAAAAGCAGATAAACATAGAAGATTGAAAAATGTAAGGTGTTCAAAAGAGAAGTTAGATAGTATGATCTAACTATGTTGAACCTTGTACTTCTTAGAAAGTATTTTCTTGATCTATCCTTTTTAATCTTCTTATAGTCCCTATGAAATGGGCATAGTATACTGGTTGCTCTGTTTAAAATGAATAAATTTAAGCTCAAAGAATTTACTTAGTCAAGTTCATGTGTGGTAAACTTCAGGCCATATCTATATACACACACACATATATATGATTATAATGATGTAATGTATAATATATTGTATAATATATTACATAATATATAACATATATTATGTACAACATGTAATATATTGTATAATATATTACATAATATATAACATATATTATGTATAATATGTAATATATTATAATGGTATACATATATGGTAAAAAGTAAAACTAATAAATTTAGCACTTACTCCTATAAGTCCTATTATCAAATATGAAGTCACACACTAAACATATTTGTCTTTAGTCCAATGTCATTAATAGTTAATGACAAGATTTACTAAAGTAAAATAGATTTAAGCACCACTTCTCCTCGGAAGCCTACACCAAGTATTGTGAGAATATAAATAAACATGAGTCTCATGCTTGGGGAATTTAGTCTTTTGAAGAAGACAAGATTCTGTACTTACAAAACAGTTGAATACCAATAGTAGTAACTTAAACCATAACTGGAGTCTCCACTACTTTTATTTTTGTAGTTTATTTATTTATTCAGAGAGAGAGAGTCAGTACAAGCAGGGGGAAAACAGAGGGAGAGAGAAAGAATCCCAAGCAAGCTTCCTGGTCAGTGGAGAGCCCAATGTGGGACTCAAACTCACAAGCTGTGAACTCATGACTTGAGCCAAAATCAAGAGTTGGTTGCTCACCTTCCAGGTGCCGCTGGAAGTCTCCACCACTTTAGTAATTTTATTATCCTACCCTACAATAAATATTACAAGATAGTACATAATGTTACACAAAGAACATCAGTTAGGAAGTACTGTGATCTACCCAAAGGACAAAACTGAAATATTTAACTAATCTCCTTTATCAACCAGACCAGCCAGGGAATCCCTTAGTTAAAATGTTTCTTGGGGAGCCTGGGTGGCTCAGTTGGTTAAGCGTCCAGCTTCAGCTCAGGTCATGATCTCACAGTTCGTGGGTTCGAGCCCAGCGTCGGGCTCTGTGCTGCCGGCTAGCTCAGAGCCTGGAGCCTGATTTGGATTCTGTGTCTCCCTTTCTCTCTGACCCTCCCTCGCTCACGCTGTCTTTCTCTGTCTCTCAAAAAAAAATTTTTTTTTAATGTTTCTCAAATTTTACTAAGCATCAGCAGCACTTGAAAACCACAGATCCCACCCCCAAATGTTCTGACTCCGTGAATCTGAAGTGGGTATCCTTAATTTGTGTTTTTAACAAGCTTTTGGGTGGTGCTGACGCTTCTGGTCCAGAACCACACTTGGATTAAATGTAATTCCGGTGACCCGTGGGGTACCTGGAGCAGTGGGGGAGCGGCATGGCCCTCTGGTGTGAGTTCTCTCCTCTGAGCAGCTCTGCAAACTGGACTCCAGAGAACAGAGGATTCGATCCCCAACAGCTCCACCCCTCTCCACATGTTGCTGGTGCTGCATTGCCCAGAGGCAGGATTCTGAAGCCCTGAGCTCTAGTCTTTACGCTCTCAGCTAACCAACCTTGGTCAAGTTGCTTTTTCTCTCCCTCCCTCTACTGCGGCATCTGTAAGTGGCAACATACTGCCTTGTCTGTTCTTGAAAAGAGGGTCCTTTTCAGAACTAAGGAAACAAATGTGAAAGTGATTAGATTGCACTGTGACTGAACAGAATGGGAAAAGATAGTGGCAAATGGCATATCAGATAAAGGGCTAGTATCCAAAATATACAAGGAGCTCACTAAACTACATACATGAAAAATGAATGATCCAGTGAAGAAATGGGCAGAAGACCTGAATAGACACTTCTCCAAAGAGGACATCTAGATGGCCAACAGGCACATGAAACGATGCTCAGTGTCACTCATCATCAAGGAAATTCAAATCAAAACCACACTGAGATACCACCTACCATTGGTCAGAGTTGCTAAAATGAACAAATCAAAAGACTATAGATGCTGGCAAGGGTGTGGAGAGATGGGCACCCTCCTACACTGTTGGTGGCAATGTAAACTGGTGCAGCCACTCTGGAAAACAGTGTGGAGACTCCTCAAAAAACTATCGATAGAACTCCCCTATGACCCAGCAATAGCACTGCTAGGGATTTACCCAAGGGATACAGAAGTGCTGATGCATAGGAGCACATGTACCCCAATGTTCATAGC
>NC_043714.1:26730810-26737938 GCF_006229205.1 Suricata suricatta
CACAGATCAAGGGAGACTACTGAATACTGGAGACGAACCGTGGACTGAAAGGGGAGGGGCAGGGGGGGAGGGGGTGATGGTCATTGTCGGGGCACTTGTGGGGAGAAGCACTGGGTGTTATATGGAAACTAATTTGACAATAAAGTATTATTTAAAAAAAAGTGATTAGTACCTGTCAAGTACTAGATAAATGTAACCCATTGCATTTTTTTGTCATTAAATTAGAATGAGTGGATATTTTCCTCATCAAGATAACTATGCACATTTAGAATGAGTAATGAAGGACTGAGGAGCAAAGAAACTGAGTCCTTTGTTTTTTGAAAAATACTTTCTAAATAACAAATTGAAATAAAATGTCGAATGATTTACTTGGACAGCAGTATCTGATATTTTTGAAGGGCTTGTGCTTAGGTTTCATCCAAGACTCTTGTTTAAATTCTTAAGTGAGCATGGGCTGAGAAGAAGCAACTAAGTCACCCAAAGTTTAATTTATTATATTCAGTCCCCACTCAGTTTTTCCCCAACCCAACCTTTAAAGGAAGGGTGGTGGGTAGTGACCCAAGATGGCAGCCATCAAGCTAAGAGAGATGCTGGGCAAAGCAGGGTGGCTGTGCAAACGGAAATAGAAAAGGTGAGAGGGTTGACAAGGAAAAGGTAAAACTCAGTACAGACTTTTCTGCTGGTTCCATGATTGCCCCTTGCCAGCACCACCTTGATATTCTCTACCCTCTGAGACTAAGTCTGCCCTCTTGAGCAACTACAGAAGCAGGCTCACCTTAGACAAAGCAACCCAAGCCCAAAGGTTCAGGTGTGGTGAAAGCTGGGTTTAAAGTTGCCTCCAAAAGTTAAAAACAAAAAGGAAAAGCTCTGTGCAGTGAGAAAAGGCAACTTGCGATGGAACTCAAAAGAGTGCAAAATGCTATGAAAATTTAAAACAGTAATATAAATTCTCCCACCCACCCCCAAAAAGCTCAAGTTAAGAATGTTACTGATATGTGTAAGAGCACATGCTGGCAGATTAGAAGTGGGTTGATTGCTTATTAGATGGACATAGTTTTGAACCCCTGCCCCACTATTTGCTATCAGATGCTCCTTGAGCAAATTATCATTTCTACACCACAATTTTCTCGGTTATTGATGGGGAAAATAACCTCCTAAATCACACATTGTTATGAGGATTAATTAATCAGTTGAATACTGAGCACTTTGTAATAAAAAAAAATTAATCTCCATCCAAGACTCCCTAAATAGATGATGGAAACACGAAATAAAAATAATCATTTAAAGTAAGCATCCAAATTCTTGAATTTATGAATTGCCACATGTAACAAATCTACTAGAAATTACTTGGAATTTAAGAAATGATCACTATTCAGTAATTTTTTGTGATAGAGGGAGAACTGATATTATATTTATGATGCAGTTTCCAGCATAGTATCTCTCCAAGACAAATCCATTCTGAGGAATGCCAGGATTTAAAGTACACTTCTTTTGCATTTATTTCTCATTTTATGTTTCACTGTCCTATTTCATATCTCATCCTACTTCAAATACATATAAAATATCAATAAAATTGACCCTTCTTGCCTGACCAGGAAGGCTCATCTACATAAAATGTCACATCCCATAGAAATAAAAACTGATTCCAGAAATATTAAGATGTAAAAGTCTACACTGAGGTCTCTTAAAGAGTAGGAAAGGGGGGATTATATGATCTAACACACATACACCAGGCATAGAGTCTCTTGTCCTTGCAATCTAATTAAACCACCAGTTTCATCCAAATCCCCTCACTCTCCATTCCTGGGCTGTTGTAAAATCCTTCACCCCTGCTTCTCTAGTCTCCTCCCTACCTGGTGCCCTCCTGCCCTGCTACCGCCATTTCCAACACCCTTCCTCCAGTTAGACCTTTTCTTTCAGAGATAACTCCAGGTGCTTTCTTATCTGGATTAATTTAGCCTCCCTCTTCTTCCACTAGTAGATAAGCACAACAGAAACACGAAAGCCAAGCAGCATGAACATAGTATCCCTTAGATGACTGTGGTGGTAAAAGACTAAGGACATGCGAAGTTTCATATTATTCTTCAGTCATTCATGACCGTAACATTTTTCACTCAGTAGTGTTTCAGGTACCAGTCATTATAAATGTAGAGGATTTTAGCAGAGTGTAATGAGTAGAATAAAGAACCCGTAAGAAATCAAATTAACGTTTATCTGGTGTCTGGCTTTACAGCTTAATTAGCAATTGACTACCAATATAAAAGAGCATTTTAAATATTTTGCCTCCAAAACATCATATAAATGTATGGTATATAAACTAGGAACTGTATTTATGACATAACTGAGAACATATTAATAGAAATATGTGCTTACATTTATAAGTGCTGCATAGTTGTTTTTCAAATTAGATACTGTTGATTATAGCAATAGTTAATTCATTTCTATCTGAAATAAAAATACTCAAATACTTTTTTCACATTTGAAGGCCATAAAATACAGATAATGATAGACTCTTACTTTCTCATAAACATAGAATCATGACTAAAGAAGGGCTTTATATGAAAACAGTGTAAGTCCTCACAAGCTCATAACACAGTGTACAGGGTAGAAAGTTCAGCTTTAAACAAAATGTAGAAATTTCCTCACTTTAAAAAAAAAATGTAGGGGCACCTGGGTGGCTCAGTCAGTTGTATGTCCAACTTCATGATCTCACAGTTCATGAGTTTGAGCCCCACATCAGGCTCTGTGCTGATAGCTCAGAGCCTAGAACTAGCTTCAGATTCTGTGTCCCCTTCTCTCTCTGTCCCTCCGCTGCTGATGCTCTTTCTCTGTCAAAAATAAATAAACATTAAATTTTTAAAAATCGAGCTAGGTTCTGAAATACCTAGCCAAAATACAAGGTAAAAAGAAAAGAACTGTATCTCTTCTATCAACCAAAAACTTAGCTTAAAAAAAAGTTTCGTAGTAGAACAAATAAAATGAAACTCTGTATTTAAAATGAAATTTTTTTCTATGTTCAGTACTAACATGGGAGAAATATTGAATTATGTAGCTTTGAAAGAATTATATTTCACCTGGTGAAATTTTCCCTTAAATAAAATCTTAAAATAGTGTTCCCGGTTCCAATCTGTATTGGTTACAAATTGCAGTAAGCTACAACGTATCCGAGAGAAAAAAATGCAGAATAATGTAACTTGAAGAGAGGACTGGACTTTGTGTCCTCCCTGCCTCTCCAAGTGAAAACTTACCCATCTAAATGCAAAGGGAAGATGTCACTCCTGACAAATAACAAATAGCCCTAAAGTTTTTCTCTCCAGACAACCAGATGTTTTATCACTTCTGATAAATTTTAGAAGTGAATGGGGAACACGTAGAGTAGTCAGCTAGGAAGTCAAGTAGGATTTCTCTGAATTGCTTCTGGGAAAGGATTTGTTCTTTTTGAAACAAATAGCACTAGGTTTCTCGAGTCAACCTCCAGTCCAGCTTTTCTTGATCTTTCCTTCCTGTGAACTCTTACAGCAGATTTCCTAGTAAATGTGGGAATTGGCCATTTATCACCAAATAGCACCTTTTGCTATCATCTTCCTTATCACTTATTGTTCCCCTACTATGCATGAGCCACCCACACATCACATGTCCTTTCTGTGCTCTTTTTCCCCTTGATTTTTATGGCCACCCTCAAGCAGGCTGCATTATCCCCATCTGACAAGACAGGCAGGCAGAACCCTTGCTCTGGGTTGCAACATTCAGGGAAGATCTAGGTTTCTCGAGCTCACTTCACTGCACTCTGGCTTCCTCATCATGAGCTGTTCTTACTTTGTTTTGCTGCAGACACTTCTTTGTCTTAGATCCAACTATATTGAGGGCTTCTTTTAGTACACAATCATGTTCCACTCACTTTGTCTCCCCTGTGTCACCTCTGTGGCTGACAATAATAATACTACTATTGGCTAACGTGTATCGAGTACTTTGTCAGGTTCTGTGACTGCGCTAAACACTTTACAAGGGGTATTATATCCATTTCCACAGGTGAGAAAGGGAGAGAGAAAAAGTCACACACAGCCAATAGATGGTGGGTCAGGATTTAAGAGAAATCAGTCCAATCCCAGCGTTCACCTGGCTAACCACTATGTTTCTCTTGGACATCGTAGGACCTCTGTGTTCATTGACTAGATGACATAGGATGAACTAAGAGAAGCTGGCAGAACTGGACCAGATAAGGTTCCACAACATTTCACTATAGCCTAGACCAGTAAAACTTCAAAAGGTCACTCAAAGAATAAAGATTAATTTACAGAAGAATAGTCTTCCCTAACAATATCTTATATCGATACAGGATTTCAGTTTCTCAACATATACCTAATTCAGTCCTTACAACAATATCCTGTCTCCATTTTGTGGATAAATAAACTTATGTTTAGGTTTAATAAACCGTCTAAGGTTGAAAAGATCCTGAGGTAAAACACAAGTCTTCAGCTGCTAGTCATATTCTTTCCATTAGGGCAAGAAATAAATAAATAAAAGCAACATAGCACATAAATGTAGAGAGAGGAAACATTGACCTGTCTCTTTTTCTCCTTGAATAGAGAGAGTTGATTACCTGCTACTATGAAGGATAAAGGTGATAGGGCTTTCCTAAAATTTCCCAGGGAACTACACGATTAGGGTTGTACCACTCACTGGTGCCATTTTGAAACTATCCACACAGCTACAGCTAAGGGATAGGTGCTAAGGGAGAGAAGCAACCAACTTCAAGGATGCAGAAATACCCGTCTGTAGTAGAAAATGATGCTAGTGAATTTAGTGGGGAGAAAAGTTGAGCCCAATGTGGCTCCAACATCTGGGCTCTTAACTCCCACTCTACACCTAGTTTCAAAGGGAACGCCAGCTGGGGACTGCCTGATTCAAGTATCACTTGCAGCTGATGAACAGCCCCACCCTGTTTGGCAACCAATGGCTAAGAGTTTGTAGGACCCCTTCTAACAGCCATGTGCACTCCTCCATGTGGGGAGAAATACAGAAAACATTAAATGAGACACCTTCCTTCATCTTCAAAAAAGTTTAACTATAGTTGGGAAGAAATAATTAGCAGCAAACAAAATAGAGGAATAAGGGCTGACCTCTGAAACAAAACAGGAAAATGATTGTCTGTGAAAGAGGAAACTCAAAGGCCCTTTAGATGGAAACCATTATGTTAGATTCCCTTCTGTTTCTAGAGAGATACAAACGCCTTATGGAACTCCATGAATTACAATTGGAGACATTTCTGAATTGGCACCACATCCTAGGACACAGATCCTGTGTCCTGCTCTATTATTCCTTGGCAAGTGTTTTGAAGATGTGAGCAATATTCTCAACCATAAGTCTACTCTTTTATGAATAATATTCAGGCAGAATAAGTCTATAGAAAATAAACCACAAAATAAAATCAACATGACGCCTTTGTATATTATGTATTACCAAGTTGTGATTTTAAAAATAATATCAGCAAATTATGCCAAAATCCAACCCACATTTGTCCAATGCAGATCAAACACTTGATTCCATTTTTACTTTCAGTTTTTTTTATTGGAAGTATATATTACCAAATCATATGATATTTTCTGCCACAAATAAATAAAATGCATTCGTTATTACAATCTCATTCAATCAGCATAACAACATGTAATCTTTTTCTTATCTTAAGATGAGTATTACGAATTGAGGAGGGCACTTGTTGGGATGAGCACTGGGTGTTGTACAGAAGCCAATTTAACAATAAATGATAGCAAAGAAAAAAGGGTTCTAGATGGTATCCAAAATGTTTACATTGTGTGCACCATTTATTCTGGCTAGTAGTGAATATTTTGTATTTAAAGCCAAAACTAAATCTTACATGTAGTATGTGGAAATTTTCCCTAGTAGTTTGGCAATTTGAACCTTAAAATATGAACTGTTTTATGAAGCATCTTCTATGTTATACATTTTTATATAATATAAATATTTATTATGAAATATCAAGATTTGAAAAGAGGAAAAAATTTGCAAAGTAGAAATATCAAGAGTAAGTTGTCCTTTTCTTTAAAATGTATTGCCTTAAAATAATTTGTTTAAAAAATATTGGTAAAGAAAATACTGACTGTAGAAAATGCAAAATGATGAATCTGTATGTAATGAGAAAGTTACTCTATTTAAAGACAAAATGTGCTAAATTTGTAGAATCCTAAAATTCCAGAGCTTGGACCTATTAATAATAGATGAGGAAAAGGTCCAAAGTGCTTAAATGACTTGCTCAAGGTCTTAAAAAACCTGAAGTTCTAAAAAGATCGTAAAGGCCCTATAATGCAGTCACCATCGAAATGTTTATTTTCCCAGGTCTCACGTGGGATTAGTTCACACTTGTGTCACTCCACAGAATCATAGTTTCACTTGAAAGAGTCTCAATACATTTCATAATTTTATAAAGTAAAAGGAGAATCCATTGTTCCTGAAAATGTTCTAACTGGAAGGAGTTCCGGAAGTAATACAGAGCAATGTGTGTGCATTGCACTGGTTGGTCTAAGCAACAAGTACCATACGTCCCAGGAACTTTGTGTCCATACCTGAGGCTGCGGTCTTCACATGAAGAGGAATTTGCTTCCTAAGAGAAGCTAAACTATGTGACCGTCTTTGAAGGGCTGTTCCCGAGTGCTCTGAAAGAGGAGATTAAAGATTTACCAAGTCTTGGGTGGGGGCGGGGGGAGTCGAGGGAGGACCAGGAACTCCCACAATGCAAAATAAACTGCTTTTTAAAGAAAGATACTGATTTTTCTTTAAGCCTACCATGACTACCATTTATGACACCCCTTTCCCACCTCTGTTTTCCATTCTGTCCCTGCCACCAACATCGCTCCACTACCTATCACCCCCACAGGGGGCCTTCAAAGAAACAAAGGTTATTAGATCTGATTTCTTAATCTATAAAATGAGGATAACATTAGATGACTTAGAGGAATGTGTGTGGCTCAGTCAATTAAGCCTCCAACTCTTGATACCAGCTCAGGTCATGATCCTAACAGTTGTGAGATCAACCCCCGCATCAGGCTCTGTGCTGGGGACGAGACTGCTTGGGATTCTCTCTCTCTCTTCCTCTGCCCTTCCAATATATTC
>NC_043714.1:26738038-26744002 GCF_006229205.1 Suricata suricatta
AAGGGTTCCTTCCAGTTATAAACTGCCGTAGCTAGGGATTCCAATTGCATCAGACTAAGTTGCCTTTTACATTTTAATTCTGCTTGTAGCAGCGGTGACACAAACTGACTCTGTCTTGCAGAGGCTTCAGACACATATGTACGTACTTTGTATGTTGCTTTACGTGCCCTGGAGAAAATTATACTAATTCAAGTTCTAGTATACAATCTGATGAATCCTATTTCAGAAAATGAGTCTGTACATGGCTGAGCTTGAGGAAGGAGCATTTAACTTCCAGAACGAAAAAGCCATTTCATCACATAGCTAGATTAAACTGAATGGTTTCTTCCATGCTATTTGACTGTCTTGAAAATGAATACTGAAGATCATCATGCTGTGGAAACTGTAACATTAAGATGCTTCATTCTCATCCCAAAGGCTCTGTTACTCTCACAAATTCCCAAAGGCACCCAAGAATAATATACTGTAATAATTTTTTTAATATCAGGTAGTTCTAAACCTTAACTCTTTATATTTCTCATTTTTTTAAAGATGTATTTGTTCATTCAGTTCTCTTTGACACAGTGTGACTGCAGCACGTATTAAGGATGACCAGCTTACAGTCGGGAGATTTGTATTTGGTGAGAGGAAAAACACCTGACTGATCAGTTTTTGTTTACTATACTAATGTCATAAGCATTTGATATACAGTTTTTGAATGGATGACTGAAATAAAACTAATGAATAGGATTTAAGAATATGTCTTTTAGGACACATTCAGTAAATGGCACATATGGTGTATTTTACAAAATTTCATTAAATGAGACCCTTAAACTCTCATTAGGTTTTTGGATGCTTGCTCTCCTACATGAGGCTTTTTGTGGCTTTTGCCTGAAATAGTTATTTTCTATGAGCTATTTATGTACCATTCATTTCCTATGAAAACATTTAGGAATACTAGTATAAGTATAGATTGTATACTATCCAGATAAGGATTCTATCCAGTGAAACCTTAAGAAATATTATGTGGTAATAACACCAAATTAAAATACTTTGTCACACAAATTGCTGTTGAGTCCCTGCTTAATTCTTACTCTGTTTTCATACAGTGTTTAAATATAAATTAATGTATTCCAATATCTGAAGACAGGCACCTCATCTTATGATTGATACATAGGATTTTCTTTGAATTCATTTTCTTTATCTTCAGCATCTAAACCACCGGTCCATTGAAGGAGAAAGCCAACTGGCCTGATAACTGAGATAAAGTCATCTGAATCTTATATGACAGGTTTTTTGCACTTGTGACAACAGATTTGCATTTTCCATTTCTGGAAGTTTTTGCTCTCACTGAGGAAACATAGTAAGTAATTTACTGCATTTGTAGTTTCATGCCACTTTATTCAAAGCAAAGACACACTCCTAGGCTTCATTCTAAATCCATATGAAATAGAAGCTAGAACTTGTTTTTCTGGAGACAGGTCACACATTACAACAAAGTGAAGAAGAAAGCCAACATACTTATCTCTGATAACCAAAACATATTTTTTATTCTAGGAAGTGAGCCCACAAATGCAATAATTCTGCATAGGCTGTGTGAGTTTTGCTGAATTAGGAATGAATGAAAATATTTTTCTGGTCTTCCGCCAAAAAAAAAAAAAGTAATGGGGAATGACTTAAATTACTTAGGTGCCACATTAAACCATTATGGAGACACAATTCAGGTCATGGCCAACCTCAGATGACAGCTGCCTCCAGCTCAGGAGACTACAGAGAAGGGAAGAGTCATGCCTATGTGAGAACTATACTCAGCTGGACAGACTCTCCTGAGTGTCAGAGATGGCTTTCTCTCATTTAAGTGCCAATCAATCAAGCTATCATTTTAAGCTTATTCGTATAACTTGGTTGTATTGAGGGCTTAAGAAAAAAATATCCTTTTATACTCAAAATTAGCTCAGTAAGAACATCTTGAAATATAAACATAATAAAGTGCTTTCATTACTCCTAGAAACCAGTTTAGTTTGATCTCCATGTAGGGCTATGAGAATTTCTTTCATTAGAAGGAAAAAGCAGGGCAAGCCCCTGCATGATGTGGTAGGATTCTCATTAAACTCAGTAGGAGCTGTAACTGGAATCAGGGTAAGGTAAGGTCTCAGACTGGTACAATTTACTGCTCTTATTACAGTTTTGATCACAAAGACTGATTCATGTCATCCAGTTTCTTTTCCTTGTCACAGTTGTTTTGTCAAGAATCAATTGAATTGAAATTTAAGAGCCTCATATGTTTCCGTACAACCCACTGATGGGTTGTACTGTTTTGACCTTCTTAAATGTCCCCTAATTTGATTTGATACCTATTCCTGCAGGAAAAGTATGTCGTTTCAGCTGATCAAACATTAATCTTTCAAACCCTTCTTGGTCATTATATGTTAGGAAGCCATATTTTGAGGGGTGGGGGAAGGGTGGGTCGAATGAATGTAGACTGAATCCGTTTTTGTACTAAGCCAATTAGCATTACCTCATCGTAGCAGAAATATCTAGAACATTACCTCATATCAGTGATCTTCTGGGATGTTAAAATAGATCTTCAAAAATATGAGATTTATTTTTCATTTAAATGTTGAATCTTAAATTACATATTCATCAACCGTATTCATCAACCTTTTTTAAGGTCCAAATTCAAGCTAATGTACTATACAAGTGTTTTAAATAAAATCTTTTTAGGCTATTTCATCTTTCAAGAAGAAAATCACAGTGATAGAGTTCCCACAAGTATTTCTAAATGGGATGACAGATTTGACTTTTAGAAAATAATCTGACCTCAAGTTCTAGGACCCAAAACAATCAAAATACCAAATGCAATGCGCGCGCACACACACACACACACACACACACACACAATATGGTCAAAATCAAGTTAAAAAGAGGATGAAGAGCTTAATTTATAACCTGGGGGAAAAAAAGTACCTGAAACAGAGCTGGGAGATTACTGATTCTGATCTATCTGAAGACTATATGTTTAGAAGCATAAGGAAATAATTATATATGTGTGTTTGTCTATTTCATATTTTACTAAGTAAACATAACCTCTCCTGCTTTAATCTACTCTAATCCAAGATCTAATCTGACTAATAAATCTCTAGTACTAATTGTATTGTCCTCCCCAATGTTCTGTGCTTCTCAAAGAAAAAATACTCCTCAATTCACATACACACACAAAGGAATAAGAAAAAAATGGAGAAAACTTGGTAATTGTCTGCCAAAATATATCACTCTTAAAATATTCAATAACTGAATCATGGGAATCTACTTCTGAAGCCAAGAGCACACTATATACACTGTATGTTAGCTAACTTGACAATAAATTATATTTTTTTAAAAGTTCAATAACTGATACAAAGGAGCATTTCCTTAAAATACTTAGATAACTACCACTTTCTCTACTTACCTCATTAGCTGTGATATGAATGTTAGAGGTATATCAGTTGTATAAGAATATATATACCCAGAGTTCTTTTTGAGGAACTGTTCTTGAGTTTCCTAGCAGTCTTTGCACCAATATTTACTACACAAGCAAAAATAAAAGTCATATTTTCTCTCTGTAAACTTTTATACTGAACCTATAGTCATGGAGTCAATAAGTCACATGCGGGAATTAAAGAATAAATGTCATAGAAAAATGGGAAGACAAGATCTTGGCTCCCTTACTTTAAAAGAGGGTAGCCATTATTTACTATTGTTAAGAACAATTTGTAGATGTTGAAGGTGTGTGTAACACATCTGAACAAGTTGTTGGAAGAAGTAAAGAGCATTAAGAGCAAGGCAGACAGAGCTACATTCAAACTGAACTCTACACTTTATGATTGGTTGAATACTGGGCAGGTTACTCCACTTCTCTGTGTCTTTTTCTTTCATCTTTAAATCTAGTCTAATTATAATACCTTTCTTATAGCATTGTTGAGATTAAATGAGAAAATTCATGGAAATATCTTAGCCCAGTGCCTGGTATATTGTTTGTACTCAATAAGCAGTAGTTGTGACCTTATTCATAATTTGTGGTAGCCATTTGGAAGAATGGAAAACAATGTTCATACATCATTAGGCTACCATTATACATTGTATGGGTTGCATTTTAAATGACTTCACTAGAGAAATGGACTAACTTGCAAACATTAATAGTTAATAGTAAATGCAACCAACTATGAGAAAGATTATATGGAATTACCTGTTACCTCCCACACTCCTTACAGACATCCTTACAATTGTACTTGATGTTAGAATGTAGTGAAAAAACTAATACATGCTGAGTTCCAAAAACCAAAGAAGAAAGTTATCAATTCAAAGTATGAAATGTCAATAGTGAAATGTTATTAGCACATTTCTAATAGCCTTCACATTTGCTTGGGATTTTTTATTATTGGTAAAAGAGGTTTATCCAAACTGCATATATTTCAACCCACACTCTATATTCTGCTAGGCCAGCCCATTTTACTGATGGTTTCAGTGACACTTGGAAAGCTTTCCTGACCACCCGTCTATAAGGATTTCTTGCCCTCTTCCCTCTGCCTTTGATTCCAAATACAGTTATTATTTACTATCCATTCTTTCCTAAGTCTCCTGGATCTTCCTTTCTTATTCCGTTGCCATTTCCTACTATTTTCTTAAGCCAAACCACATTTCCTGCTGAACTTCATTCAGTTGTGTCTTAAGTGTATCTCTTGGTAACAGATCTTTCCTGTATAAAACGGCTAGATAAATCTAAGAAGAGGCTTTCATCAGGTCACCCTCCCATTTAAAATGTTCAGTGGCTCCCTATTGCTAAGATGAATGTAATGGCCAAATTCTGAGAGTGAAAGAAGATGTTATGAATGGCTTCAACCAGAACTTTGCGGGCAGACCAGGACTTCCAGCTAACTCACTCCGTTTCACCTCTGTGCCTCTCAAACTTTCCCACAAAAATATTCCTAAGAGTGGACTCAAAACTGATGCTTGAGCTTAAATTTATTTTAACTAACCTGTTTAAGATTCATGATCTTCTGAAATTCTAGTTTAAAAATATAACTGTGTTTGTTTTTATGTAAACATGTTTTAAGTCACAACTCTTTCGCGTGAACAAAAACTCAAAACATCTTACCCAAAGTCTTAGAGCAAAACTGACTCCCAGGAAGTCCTTCTGTCAGGACACGACTCCTGAAAACCTCACTGTAGTGTAGTCCATGAAAATGCTGCCTCCTCCAGCAGAGTGGCATTCCTAAAGACCAAGAAGTGAATGCTGCTCCTCGGAGTTGAGTTCTCATTGCTTGAGTGAACTCACAGCCCCACTCATAGAAGTCTTCCATTTAGTTTCTTCATAATCCCATTTCTGTGTCAACAATAATCAACATGCCTTCTCCCTCCCTTGCTTTCCTCAACACTGTTCAGTATTTACATGCCAGGTCCATTTGCACTGGTTGCTGTACAAAATACAAGTCACCCAATTAAACTTGAATTTCAGGAAAGCAAGGAATGATTTTTAGTGTGTCCCATGTAGTTTTTGGATTAAAACTTAACTGGGCATCCTGTATTTTTACTTGCTAAATCTGGCAACCTTAACTGTAAATCCATTCCCTACCACTCTCCCCATGACACCAGGGCTTTGAGATTCTTCTGAATTTCTAATACAAATCACCTGTGCCTACATCTGACATCCTACTTTCCATGTGTTTTTATCCGTATACTCCATGTTTTTATATCCAGATACTCCACCTCCCAGATTTGAAAGCTTCTTGAGAATGAGGATACTATTATATCTCTTGGGAATCCCATAATGCCTCACAGAAACTCCTTTGTGGTCATCAGTGGTGACCATAAATACTTTTTAATTGAAAAATTGACTTAAAATCAATAAGCAAGATAGCCAACACTGTTTATTAAGAAATAGTTTTCTCGGAGCGCCTTGGTGGTTCAGTCGGTAAAGCATCCGACTTCAGCTCAGGTCATGATCTC
>NC_043714.1:26744102-26845327 GCF_006229205.1 Suricata suricatta
GCATCAGTCAAGATTTGTTTGGGTTGTAATGGCAACTGGTTTTAAGCAGCTCCCTAGGATTCAGAGCAACTATGAGTGAGAATCTGTGCAATAGCCACTACTGGGTAGGTTCATGCCTTGTAGAGTAATGAATAAAACCAAACCAGCAATAAATACAAGGTAAAGGGGCCCTTGGGAGGCTCAGTCTGTTAAGCACCCCACTCTTGATTTTGGCTCAGATCACGATCTCCTGGTTCATGAGATTGAGCCTCGCATCAGACTCAGCACAGAGCCTGCTTGGAATTCTCTTCCTCTCCCTCTGTCTCTGTCTGTTCCCTGCTCACTCTCACTGTCTCTCCCAAAATAAATAAACTTAAAACAACAACAACAACAACAACAACAACAAATGTAAAGATTCCCTTAAGTAATCACCCACAAAGGTCAATGGGGTTTTGTCCCCAGACCAGCTAGGAGAGGAAAGAACAAACATTTTGTCAATCATGGTTATCATACATTACACAAAAGGCTCTAAAGTATTGGTCCCTGACAAGTTTTATATCCCCTGCCTTTATTAAGTTATCAACTTTAATAGAGCAGTGGCTTTACTGAAAATTATTGAATTTTGTTCCCAAGAAACTGAAGACAGAAACTGAGGTGCATCTTTTTCAGTGGGAATTCCTATTCTCCTACAGCTTTAATCAGTTACTACTCTATAAGAAGGAAAATCTTTTATTTTTATTCTTGGGTTGGTCCTCCCTAATAAAGTTGGTATTTTTAACATATGCTTCTAATATGAGCTTAATTTTGCAAATTACTTTGGGTGCCATATTGCTTTATCTTATAAAAAGGGACAGCCTACAAAAATTTGCTGGTTTTGGTTTGATTCTTCATGGAATTAAATGCATTAAATCATCAAATGTTTCCATCCGACTGTGCTGTTTCCATGAGCATGCATGTTAAGACTTGCATGGACCTGTATAAGTGACATAATTTCATTGACTAAATAGACAAAGAAAACAAAGAAATACAGTTTTAGCCTTCTAAAATTCCAAAGGCATCCAATAAAACCTCGCAGAGTGGTTGTTAGCAGGACTGTTATGGCAAAGGGCAAATTGTGTTGCTTATTTTAAAAGAAATAAGCTAAATAAGGAGAAAAGTTCTTTTAAAGAGGCCTTCTGGATGTGTTAGGTTGAACCTATACAATATGTCAATATTTGATTTTTGCATACGGATCAATGATGTGTGAGTATGTACAGCCTTCTTGACACATTGGATCACATTCTGAAAGGAGAGGTCGAAAAAGGCCTCTCGGGAAACAATATCGAGTGATTTACTGCATTTTTATCTGGAAGCCACATATGACTTTAACCTCTGTGGGCCGGTGCCATTTGCAATATTGGTGGCGGGGTGTGTTGACAGTTTGCTAAATGATCTTTTAGGACCCTACTAATCTAACATTTTGCAGTTCTAAAGCATCTGGGTGTTGAATCTGTTTCCTGTTATCCAACAAAGATGCACTTGTCAATGATGCCCAAATTAATCTTCTGGGAATTCCTGTCTCCCCAGGGTACTCCCCTTCCCTTGGGTTACATAATGATCAGAAGCCCTTGCCATGAGGTGAATGTTACCTGTGAGACTCAACATGTTAGGCCATCACCATTTGTGTATACATTTTCACAAGTTAATGCATAGTATACCTTTGTTTTTCTTAATTTATTGATAATCAACAATGGTGAGAAGGTTCTACCTCCTTATCCCCATCTGATTGTCACTTGTCCCGGGAGGGAAGGAGGAAGGAATCACTCACTGAAGTCCTGCACTTGCTAGGCAAGGTGGGTGCCCACACTGGGTTATACAGAGGAAAGGGGAACCTTATCACATCTCAGACTTAGGTTTATGGTGTGTGTGTGGAAAGAAGTTGCTACAAGAAAGTGCACTTGGGGATGAAGAGAAAGCAGCAACATTGGTCCTTGGAGGGTGTGTCTGCCTAATAACCTTCCTGATGAGTTCTCTGCCTATCCCCAACTGAATACATGGCCACTGAGGCCAAAGCAGCAAAGGCCACCTCCTTTGATATGCAATCATGCTTGTGTATACAGTAGACCTGCATACATTTGTACCAGAACAGACCTAGCTCTCTGCTAATTTCGTCTGTTTTTGCTTCTTCCATGTCTTTCTGTCTCTCCTCCCTGTCTTGCTGGATCTTAATTCCTTTGACTTTCCTTTCTTTCTCTAATTCCTTTTCTCTCACTTTTTAGCTAACCTGCTATTGTGTGTAATTCATGCCTTCTGTAATAAGGAATATGCACTTGAGAGTTCCATTTTAACCTTTCTTTTTGCAAAGCTGTGTCACCGGCACTATTAATTCTGCAGGAGACTGTCATTATTATTTAGATTAAAAGAAGCATTAAGAGGCAATTCAGGAAATGAAAGACACTAATCTTGAGTCTCTTGTTGTAGCCTACAAGGAAAAAATGAAGGAACTGTCCATGCTGTCACTGATCTGCTCTTGCTTTTACCCGGAACCTCGCAACATCAACATCTATACCTACGATGGTGAGTTGCCTTCAAGACAAAGGCTCTTGCTAACAGGCTCATTTGGAAAAGCTTAGATACCCTTGTTTCTCACTCACAGCTTCTGGTATAATTAAATCAATAGTTTGTAGATCTCATTATTGACGTGTTGCATCCAGCTATTAGGTCTTATTGATTGCCTATTGCTCAAAACAGTTTAAGGGGCTTCTTTTTTTTTGTAAACTCTACCCCCAACAGAGGGATCAAACTCACAACCCGGAGATCAAGGGTAACATGCTGTACCAACTGAGCCAGTCAGGCACCCCAGAAACAGTTTGAATTTGATGCTAACAAAAGCACATCAATGTCTCTTAAGAAACATGGCTAGATTGTTGTTAGCAGTGTATCAACATCCACAGCATGTTTAAAGCTTTTCTTTGCAAATAACACAATATGCTGAGCTTTAGTGAGACCAGATCGAAATTTGCAAGAAACTTCAAAAGTAAAAATCAATCGCCACCACTGTTTTTCCTTTATCATAGTCTTCATAAAGTTTGCATATTTTGTGTATGCATGTCCACAAGCTAACAAGTTCCCATGATAAATGTGACTTAGGACTAAGGCCCCAGATAAAGAGAATTTTAGAAGAAGAACCTAAAGAATTGGCATGACTATGAACTTCATTTGTAGTGCAGCATTTTCAGTCTGACTTACCCAAATACATTTTATTTAGTGCAGTTTTCTTCCTGTCTCTGCCACTATCTGAGTGACCCCAGGCAAGTTACCTCAATTTTCTCAGCCTTCTTTGTCTCTTTGATTTTCCTCCCATGATTGTTGTAAGGTTTAAGCAGACTAACACAAGTCAAATGCTTAGCACCAAGCCTGACCTCTTATAAGCACTCAAAAGTAGCAACTATCATGACCAACAATATCGTCCTCACTTAATTCAGTCAATTTAATCAAATTGTTTGATGCAGTTATGTGTGTAGCACATGGAGCTGAGGTATATTTTACTACCTGTTGACCTATCATTTTTCTTTTCCATATGTGTAAAGACATACACTGAAGATAAGCCGAAGGCTTCCGTGCCTGTAAAGCCTGTTCTAGGACTCGGTGGCTTTTTTCCTTCCAAAGTTTTTCTATCACAGCACCAGTGTCATAAATGCAGTTGTTAGCATAATAATTAGCAATTTCATAAGAAAGGTCCTTCGTATGAAAAAGTTTCAGCTGCCAACCAAAGGGTTCATTCGAATGTGGGCCCAGTGTCTACACTGGGGAAGTTCATTCAGCCAACAGATAAACCAGGCAGACCGTACTCTGCTAGACACAGCGGTGACCAGCAATCCAGCCATGCTTCTGAGATTCTAATAATCCTATCACTACGTGTTGTCACAGAGGCTCCAAAGATAAATACAGAACAAGCCTGTCCTCTGAGGAACTTAGAGCCTGGAAGAAGACACATAAGTACAATAGACAAATAATCAGTAAGCAGAACACAGTGCGGTTAAGGGCTAAACCAGAAGTTCCACAAAGTGCATCAGGAAGACAGGGAAGATAGTGACAAGTGACAGTTTCTGCTGCTTTAAGGATTGAAGACGGGGGAAGAAGAAAGTCAGAAGTGATGTATAAGCTGAGTCTCAGAAGCTAAATAGATAATTCAACATTGTCCATGCACGGCTTCCTAGAAGAATTGGTAGAGATTTTCAAATTTCCAATCAATCTTTGTTAATTGTTTTCTTCATCATTTAGCCTGAAAAGTGCATCCAGCCATGGTAATTTTCAAAAAGTAAATCTAAATCTGTGCCACTTTATTTTCATGTGAAGTTCATGTTTATTCAAAAGGAAAACAAAGTTTAGCTTAAAATCAATACAAGCTATTTTTTCCTAAGTATGCCTACCGTTATTCAACTCCTTATGGATGTTGTTGAATTTCCCAACACTGTAAATATTTATTCTCTTAAAATATATCTGTACTTACACTAAAGAAAGAGGTCTTATGTGTTCAGGACAATGTGGAGTAAATAATCGCATGCAGCGTTTTGCTCCTATTTGCCAGATTAAGACTGCTACTTTCAATTGCCAGAATTCCAATTATTTAAATAAACACATGCTTCACACTCTGAATTTATATTAACATTCTCAAATAATTCATTTCTCAGATATGGAAGTGAAGCAAATCAACAAACGTGCCTCTGGGCAGGCTTTTGAGCTGATCCTAAAGCCACCATCTCCGATCTCAGAAGCCCCACGAACTTTAGCTTCTCCAAAGAAGAAAGACCTGTCTCTGGAGGAGATCCAGAAAAAACTGGAGGCTGCGGAGGAAAGAAGAAAGGTAACTTTTTCCATAGGTTTTTTAAATTCTCTCTTGACTCCTTTTCTTCCCTTCCTTCCTCTTTTCCCTCCCTCCCTCTCTCCCTCTCCACACACTCCCCAGCCACACACGCATAGGCTAGCAGAGGTTCCAACGGACAACCACCTCTAAACGTGCAACATCCAACACACGTAGGTCTTCAATAGACATAGAGCCACGCTAGTTCAAGTAAATATTACTGCTTTCAGGCTGGTTAAAACCAAAGCTCTTAGACACTAAAAGTACCCTCTCCTGGATCCCTTATCATAAAATCTCCCTGTACCTATAGTACATGGGGCATAACTGAAAGCACAGCCTTAAGGAAATTAACTCCAGGGTTTGGAGGCGGGCAGGGGTGCAGGAGTGGTAATTCCTCCCTCTTAGGGTCCGTGTCCTTTCCCCACTGGAGCACATGGTTTTCCTTGAAACTATAGACCACCAGATCTTCTGAAATATTTCTGCCCAGATGCTGTTCACCCCCGGATAGGGGCCCCGAGCTTGACCCTGTCCTCCTCAAGGCTTCACTTCCTGCCTTTGAAGTTTGTGCTTCTAAGATCAGTACCCTCTCTGGGCTCCATTAGTAGTCTCCTCTACTCCGTTCCAAGCCTTGATGGCATCTTTTTCTCTTTTTTCCATTAGCCCTTCTTTGTATTAAGGCAGTTTTCTTTTGCCAAATCTCCAATTTTTCACAATCAGATGACTAAGAAGCCTAGGGTATTAAAAACGAAGGGCACTCAGAAATCCCAAGGACTCTGCATGTTAAGTTAGACGTTATGTCTAAATACATCTGTACCAACCATGTGACTATTAGAGTTCATCTCAACAAGATGCTCTTAATCAACCCAAATGGAATTATTTTTAGCAAATTAATTCCTACATTGTATTTTTCACTGAATTTATCATTAATTTTTAGAAGCATGTAGTTAGTAAGAATAAGCTCCATATATAGTCTTATTTGAATGGACACTCTGCATTTATAATAATATATAACTTTATGAATATATTGTATATAAAAAGTTAACCAATACATCCAACACCTTTCTGTTAGATAGTTACAAAGAAAACAAAGATAGTCTTTCTCCTAAAAACTGAATTCTCTAACAGGCAAAGTTGGACAAAACCAAATAGACAACAGATACAGTATGTGTATCTTCAGGTAAGAAGAAAGAGCCAAAGATTACAAGTCCTCAGATTAGATTTTCTGAAATAAGAAATACTTTCTGTTCTGACCTTTGTAGTTGAAAAATCATCCCTTGTCAGAAAACATACTAATCGCAATTTCAGTTTTTTACTGAAGAGTGACAAGTATTTCTTGACGTGTGTATTTATTGTAGGTGGTCAGTTACTGTTGTCATAGACATAGATTTTGAAATGAGAAAACTGAGCTGCTAACCCAAGTCTGTGTACAGGAAGTTGCTTTAAAAAATGTTGTTACTTACAGCTTTCTCCTCCTAGAAAAACTAAATTGACTTGCAGTTACAATCCATCGAGACTTTGCGGCCACCAGCTCTGAGTCACAACAGTGACAGTGTGTTGCATCAAGGCAGCTCAAGTCCTCTCACAGGTGATGGCACCAAGCACAGATCCTACGTTACCACGTAGAGACGCTGTGACCTGATTAGAATAGAAAGTCAGTGACTGAGCTGACGTTGAAACTTTGAGGTGAAAATTCAACATCACGGTTCAGAATGTTGCTAGTGTTTCTAAGGTAATATATGTAATTTGAAGGATATTATTTAAAGGAATGAACAACACAGAGATATCAAAATTAACGGCGTATTCTCATAAAACTCCCCGAGTTAGCGACTTACTGATTCCAGTAAAACTCCTACACCCTGACAATGATAAACTATCAACAGTTACACACTTACACAACTGAATTGAACTAGAAGTTGGCCGCATGGCTAAAAGACATTTACAAATATAATCACCTAGCACTATGACACCGGGAAAAAATGTTCTTTGAAACCCTTTAAAATCAGTATTCCTTCACATGTCTAGTATTACTAGTTAAAATTTTCAAGGCAAAAATCATTATATAGATAAGGCCTTGTAGTAGGGTTTTAAGTAGAAGAAAATATAATTAACAGAATGTGCCAACTTAAAAAATCATTCATTGATTTTATTCTGTTGGGTTGTGCTGACTTAATTAGTGCTCATTAGAAGAACTGTTCATTCTCATCAAAGAACCCCCAGCCAGTGCACACATCCCGGTGATTACCTCAGTGAGGACATGCATATAACCAGAACTCAATTCAGCTAGCTAGAACACAAAGCGGGTATGTGACTAAAAGTCTAGGAACGGTTACAGCTTCAAAAACACTAGATCCAGATCAAGCAGTAAAGGTCAAAAAACCTTCTTTTTATATCTATCATCCGTCCCTTCCTCCATCTAATTGGTTTCAATACCAAAAAAGTTTAGTTTCCAACCGTCGGTCCCAATTTATTTTCCTCACAAATTAGCAACGCCAGGAGAAAAAGGGCTTTTCTGTCCCAATAGTTCTTTTTTTTTTAAGTTTATATTTATTTTGAGAGAGAGAGAGAGGAGAAAGAGAAAGAGAGAATGCATGGGGAAGAGGCAAAAACAGAGAGAGAGAGAGAGAGAGAGAGAGCGTGAGCGAGAGAGAATCCCAAGAAGGCTCCATGCTGTCAGCTCAGAGCCAGACACAGGGCTCCATCTCATGAACCGGAAACATGAAATCAAGACCTGAGCCTAAATCAAGATTTGGATGCTTAACCAACTGAGCTCCCGTGTAGGTAAGATCTTTGCAGAGAAATGTGGAGGTATAGAGCCCTAACTGAGGTGTTCTTATCCAAAGAAGGAGAAATGGAGTTAAATAAGCAAAACTGCAAATATCCACAATTTTATCTGTAAGTGTTTAGTGTTAATATAACAATCACAGTAACTATTTAGCTCACAACTATTCAATTGGTAACAGCCCTGCCAACATGAAAAAAAAAATCTCTGCATCTATGTAGAATAGTGCTGTCCGACAGAAATACAATGTACTTTCAGCGTTTCTAGCAAAAGAAAAGGAAACATGGAAGAGCCATAGGTAATCAGTAGCTACTGAGGTGGACAGTGCAGATTCAGATAATTAGACCAGAAAATTTTTAGTGAACTATGGAGGAATTTGGGGCTTTGTGTTTTCAAATTGTTATCAGATAGTTATTGTTTCAACTTTACTATTTTTAAAAATATTTTCTAATAATTACATTGATTCAGAAACTCAGAAAGTTGAAAAGAGACTTCCATGCTATGGTATCAGTCTTTGCATTATTAGAACCCAGTGAAACTCAGGACCTACTGTAAGTAATAGCATCTTCTAAACCCCACACTTTCTTCTCAGGCTCCTCAGGGTCTCCATTTACAGTTAGGTCCTCACTGTGGGGAGGGAGCTTCTCTGGGTCCAGTTTTCACCTACTGATCTCTCTCCGGGTGTTCAGGTTTATGTGTTTTTTGTAGCCCTTAGCACAATTAGTAAGCATATATTTATTTGCATATTTATTTATCCTATATCCTGTATTCCCCCCACCCCATTATAAACTCCATGATTGTGTCTTTTATTATTAGTTCTTAGCAATTGTTAGTACTACAAATATTTTTAAATGAATAAGTAAATGATAACTTTCAGAGGCAAATGTCAAAGTGGCAATGTATAACTTGTTTTGACTTTTTATTTGATCATCACATCCGCAAACAAAATTATAAACAATATGTTTCCAAGGGACATCTTCTGAAAGGGCACTAAATAAACTCTACAATCCAAAGAATTCTTAGTCTGGGAAAAAAAATCACTCAATCAACAGATATTTATTAGGCACCTAGTATTTGACAGGCACTGTACTAGCTACTAGAGATGCCTCAGCACCTTTATTCCAGTTGGGAAGGAACAGTTAATAAATAAATATATAATATATCACTAAATAAAGCAGGGCAGAGGTAATTGGTAATGCTGGAGTGAAAGGTTCTATTTATACAGGGTCATCAAAAAAGGCCTCTTAATATGAGAACATTTGAAAAAAAAAAAAGCATGAAGGAAAAAAGTAAGCCATACAGCTCTTTGGGGGTAGAATATTTGAAGTAAAGAGATTAGCAAGTGCAAAGGCCTGAGGTAGGAGTATGCCAGGGCAGTTTAAGAAATACCACGGATCTCTGGCTGAAGCAAAAGGAGCAAGAGGGGGATTGGTAGGAATTAAGGTCAGAAGGTAGCAGTTTAATGACTTTGATTTCAACTGAAATGAGAGATCACTAAGGAAAATAAAACCGTTTCACCACTTGATGTGAATCACAGCATCTTTTCAGAAAAATATCTGCTTACCAATGCAGGGTAACTAGAAACAGTGTTAGATAAATAGAGAAGACATGAAAAGATCCTAGACTAAAAGAAGGGCTCCAGAACCAAGGATATTCTGAGATTAAAAGGCAGAAAGCATCCCTTCAGAGCAGTGGGTAGACCAGTGCACTAGTGGACCTGGGTAAGGAGTTGGAGACTGGTGAGGTGAGATTGTAGAAGGCCTTGAATGCCAGATTAGGTGCTCAAACTCCATTACGTAAGACATGAAAAATCACCAGTCTTTCATGAATACACAGATGTTCAGCCTAGCCCGGTGATCAGCAACATTTTGCCCTGGATCCATTTCCTTTCTCATAGTTGCAAGTTTTTAAAGATTCTGCCCATCAAACATACTATTAACATAAATATAATAGTATTAATGCACTAAATAGCATTAATAAATTCCTTTTATCATGGTTATAATCAAAGGAATCTGTAACTTCCAATTAACATTTTTGATTATCATAAAAATAAGCATATTTTCACTAAACTGACTTAATTCTAACTCAAAGTAAATATAAAAATAAGCATAGACATACAAGCAAAATATGATTTCTGGTAGGACTTTTCAAACATAAAAAAGTGTATGAGCCTCTCTCCCCTGCATTGGTACCTTTGAAAGGCCTCCTTTGGGGACTTTCGGGACCACGTGTGGGAACCGTGACCTAGGCTGTGTTGCGGAGGCCTTCTGGGTTTATTCCCGGAGGACCGCCACGGAGTCACTTCCACATGGGCTCAAACTCACTTTGTGATAAGTGTTCTGGCAGTGTCCCCAGTTCCTCACTCCATGTGTTGACACTATCGCAGCACTGACCATCTGGTTCCTAGGTTGGACAATCCTCCCTCTGGCTTCTTTGAACCAGAATTAATGCCCCATTGATTCGCTGGTAGAAGAAATTTGTTATATAAGAAATAACCCTTTTTCCTGCTTTTTCTGCTCTCTTTGATTATCTCTGAGAATCAGCCTTCACCTCCATGAGACTATATTATCTCATAAGGTCAGCTTGTAGCACATATTTTGAAATCAAAATTTCCATACCGCAACTGCCCCACACAGGTGAAATGATATAAATATTTTAGTCAGCCAGCCAGCCAGCCAACCAGGCATTTATTTATTCAACAAACGTTTAGCAAGAAACAGCAGAGCTGAGCTAACCATTTCCCAATTGCCCTGGGACAAATTCAGTTTATTCCTGCTTTTTTTTTTTTTATATCATCATGATTTCTATGTCATAAGTGCCCCCATTTGGACAATAAATTGTATGGTCATCCTAAGTCAAGCAAAGGTTTTTAAGAGCATCTTTAAAAGTACAGTGGTTAAGGGGTGCTTGGGTGGCTCAGTCCAAGTTCAGTTCAGGTCATGATCTCATGGTTCATGAGTTCAAGCCCTGAGTCAAGCTCTGTGTTGACAGCTCAGAGCCTGGAGCCTGCTTCGGATTCTGTGTCTCCCTCTCTCTCTCCCTGTCCCTGCTGGTGCTCTGTCTCTCTCAAAAATAAACATTAAAAAAAAAAAAGAAAGAAAATAAAATAAAAGCACAGTGGTTAAGAACATGCTTAAGATAATACCTGTGATCAAAGTCTGGCTCTGTCACATAACAGCTGTGTGACCTTGGACAAGTCACTAACCTATCTGTGTCTTATTTTACCCTTCTGTAAAATGAGCCTAATAATAGGACCTCCGTCATGGGGTTGACAGAATTAGAAGACCTATCCTACACAAAGCCACAGGCAAGCGCTGTGGGAGACAATTAGCTATTATTATGCAAAACACCTCCGGTTCCTGCCGTCAAAGACTATAGTCCAGGGAACTCACAACTGTATAGAGAAAAGAAGTTTATTAACAAAGATACTAAAATGTTACCATACATTTCTTAAACACCTTTAAATATTATAAAATATTATTTATCAAGTTACAAAGAAGAAACAGTTTGACAGGTAACAGGTATATAAATAGGTCTGCCCAACTAACAGTGGCTGGAAAAAAATAAGTATTATGAAAAAAATGACAATTTAAGGATTTTAATGACTTTAATAAAATATCACTCTAAAACAGACTGAATTAAGAAGGGTACTACACTAATCACTTCGGTGAGATAATTGGCATACTGACAATATTGGTACGATAAACTGCAAAGTCCCTGAACCTCTGAAAGATACATTGCTCTTTTTTTTTTTTTGAGAAAAAAGAGAGAGAAAGAGAGAGAGAGTGCACATGTAAGTGGGGGAGGGGGAGAGAGACTCTCAAGCAGACTCCTCACTGTCAGCATGGACCCCAATGTGGGGCAAGAATTCACAAAGCATTAATTACATCATGACATGAGCTGAAGTCAGACACAACCCACTGAGCCACCCAGGCACCCTGTATTGCTTTTTTTAAATAAAATGGTATAAACTGGACCATGATTAGTCACCAAACCTGATAGACTTAACTTTTTTGTTTCTTGGCATCTCACATTATAGATGGTAATTAAAGTCACATCCAGGAAAAGAGGGCGTGGTCAGTACACCACTGAGTAATAAAGCAGAGTGCTGGCTTATTTGTGATTCAACGTTCAGGAAGCATCTGCTCCATGGAGAATGTGACACCCGGTCCCCAGAACCCTCACGTGTGTCGTCCCTCAGTGAGGAGCGCCCCCTGTAGTTAACTGTAGTCGACTCATTCCAGACTTTAGCAGAAGAGCTCATTCTAAAGGTCTTTGGGTTTTAATCATGTGAAATGTTTTATCATGCTTCTCACTCTTCAACACAAAGTGATTATTGCACCCTTTCGTTTTACACAATTATATTCAATTATCATTTTTTAATGTTAATTTATTTATTTTGAGAGAGAGCGCATGAGCAGGAAAGGGGCAGAGACGGGGAGGGGGAGAAAATACCAAGTAGACTCTGAGCTGACAGTGCAGAGCTCCACTCAGGGCTCCATCTCACACCTGTGAGATCATGACCCAAGCCCAAATCAGCAGTCAGATGTTTGTTTAACTGACTGAGCCACCCAGGTGGCCCTCAATTATAGTTTAACAAGGCATTATTTATGACTCCAACTGCGTTATTAATGTTTCTTCATTGTTAACAGTAAAGCCAATAATTAACGACACATCCTTTAACCTATCATTGTAAAGATGCTTAGGTACTAGGAGATCTAGTTTCTGATAAATGGCTTTAGTTAGTGGTAAGTAACATATCCAGATGATGAAAGGGGACAATAAGATAAAAGGCTAGAAATGTGTTCACTCCAGAAAAAACTGAAACCCTAGTACTAACTAAAATATAGTCTTAAATCTCATAAGTGTACATAAAATAAAATTGAGTTTTATATACCACTTAACTCAAATTTATCTTCCATTTCATTTGTGTAGTAATTAAACTTTTATCCTCGGTAATACAAGGCATGGTAATGAACCTCTTTGGAAAATGTTAAATGTTCCTAAATGTACGATAACTCTTCTCCCTGTCTCATTATTTTTCCTTCATGTCCTTCTCAAGTGATCATTTCAGTGATGCTTAGAAAAGGTGCGCACCGATTCAGCACCTCGCTTATTACAATGGCAAGGTGGAGAAGGCTCCCTGGTCTCTCAGAATGTCATGTTGGATGTCTTCCTTCTATAAATAGTTTGTCTTGACATTTGCATTATATCAGCTGATCATTATCATGCCCTAATTCTCCATTTCAGTATTTCAGTGGCCTTCTATATTAGGGACGTGCTATTCAGAGATGGTCCTCCATGGTCAGATCCTTTGCCCTTAAACAATTTATTTTTAACAGCTTTCAGCAAATCCTACCTTTTAAGCCTCCCAGTCAAGATTCTTTTCTACTAATCTGTCCAAGCGAGGAAGAAAATAAAAACCCCTCTTCAACCATGTATGAGAACTTTTACCAAAATGAAGGGAAATGCTTCCACGTTGGTCTAAAACACAATTTTATTCGATATCCTCATACACGTTATTTTTAGGGCAGTTTTCTGAACTAAATGCTTGTTTGTTCACTGAAGTGTAAGCAGTTTTTTTCCTTGAGGCTGTGACTGGGAGATTAAAAGGTGTATTTATGAGAGAATCAATTTCCCACCAGGAATAAAGTCGGAGAAGTTGTAGGCAGTGATATCTGGATGCTAGGCTGTGAGAGATGGAAGAGGGGCTAGGACTGTCTTCAGCGGTGGAGACCTTAGGAGGTGAGGTCAAGGTCCCAAGACTATTAGCTCCGCGGAAGAGTTAGGTCAAAGAGTTGAGTACTTGTGAGGGGAAACCAAAATAGGGGGCCAAAAGTACCTCCTCAGTGTGGGATCCTTTCCATAATCAAGGTATTTTTTAACGGATGTGGCTTTAAACATTTGAAACATAGATGTTCAATAAGTTCCAAAAGGCAGGAGCAGAGAGGACGGTGGGTGTGACACTCCCTCTGTACAGGACAAGGCACCACCGAAATGAGCAGCCCGGAAGTGGGCTGGCCCGGTTTGGCAGGTCGCTGTCACCTAGCAGCCGCGCGAGAGAAAGCTCTGTATCGCCTTCTGTTTCTACTTCACCCCATTAACTGTGCTAAAGGAACACACTTGACAGCTACGCGGGGTAAATCTCATTTAGCCCCAGTGGCTGCAAAAGTACTATCGCCATTAATTGAGACACATGTAACTGAACCAAATGCTGCGCCCAGTAAAGCAATAGGCCTCTCTCTCCATTACTGGTAAGGAGCCTGCGGGAGTGTTTGTTCCCGCAGATCACGTGTGCCCCCACCCCAAGGCAAGACACTTGAACAGGCACTGCTGAGACATTGCCCCTTTAGTCCCCAGGGCATCCCTTCTCCATTCTCTTCCTGTCTTTAAGTCTTTCACAAAAGAAAATTGAGAATGCAAACATGAACTGTAAGCTAAAACACAGTTTTAAAAGTGCATCACTAAATTGGAGCACCTGAAAATTAAAAATTGCTCAGTTGTTCCTTGATTACAAACCATCCATGGGAAGTTTCTCTGTGAACTGATACAGTAAAGAATGGTAAGCATATGGCCCCTTGCCGTGGAGTCCATCAGAGAGAAGCTTTACACACTCACACACACACATGCACACGTACGCACACACACACACACACACACACACACACACACAGCTTTAGTCAGTGTGTCTCCGTCACGTTAGTGATCCTAGTACCAGTGAAGAAGCAAATCAGTATAGGATGCTTTACCAATAGTCCCACCTAGAGGCGGAAGGATGAACCAACTAAAAAGTATTTTTCCTGTTTCTTCCCCAAAGGTGCCATTTGATTTGGAACTTATTCCATGTTAACATTTCCAGTTGTCTTTCATACTGGGTTTTTCTGTAAGCTATAACAAAGCAACCATGTGAGGAGTCTACTAAAGATGTCAGTGAAACCATTTGGGTATTAAAACAAGATTCCCTAAATTTTCTAATCTCCAGTGACTCATTAGACCTATTCCTGAGAAGCTTCGAGATAACCGTATCAGCAGAGTCTTAAGGCTGTCTGATCTTCCCATTCCTATCTGAAGAGAAGTTTCTCCTCTGTCAAACTTCATACTATATACATACCAAGATCTCTTCTCTGAGACCCCATGATGACTATCAACTAAATATTTTCCTGTTAATGCTTTTAACATTAATTAACATTAATTAATCAATATTTGACAAGCCATGAAATACATTTTTAACCTTCCATTGTTTAGGTGTTCAGAGTTATAATTACTCCTCTGAAGGCTCACCTCAGAGAACCAGCCAGTCCTAAGGAATTACCCAGGAGCAATGCCTGTGTAATAATTTAATCTTAAACCTGGGTAGCTCGGTATTGATTAAGACTTCTCTTAGCTTCACACTGTGAAAGAAAAAATTAATGTGAAAAGAAGTTAAATAGCACATCCAGGTCACCAACAGAGGCCTGACACCAAACACCAGGCCAGTGCATTTTCTAAAAGGTACTCTGTGAACAGTCTGCATTAGAATCACGAGGGATGTTTATCAAAAATATAGATTCCAGGGTGGAGGAGAGAGGAAGGGGGGTGAAGGGCATGGAGGAGGGTACTTGTTGGGATGAGCACTGGGTGTTATATGGAAACAAACTTGAAAAACTATAAAGGAAAAAAATATATAGATTCCTGGGGGTGCCTGGTGACTCAATTAAGCATCCAACTCTTGATTTTGCCTCAGGTCATGATCTCATGGTTCTTGAGTTCAAGCCCCACTTGGGGCCCTACACTGACAGTGCAGAATCTGCCTGGGATTCTCTCTCTTCTTCTTTCTCTGCCTCTTTATTTATATACTACATATAAACATTATACACACACACATATGTATATATTCTTGGGTCTTACCAAAGAACCACAGAATCAGAATTTTGAGGGGGATGGACACCAGGCCTCTGCATTTTTATCAAGCACCTCAGTGATTATTAAAATACACTGTACAGAGTCCTACAGCCTCCTGATGCTGCAGGGCAACCACAGTGCACAAAATGTGGGGGGATCCTAGGTGGGGTGCATCTGCCTCTGATGTTTCTACTCTAATCACTAAGTAACCACAGGGTTTCAAAGATTACCCAGGTGACTTTGGCATGTTCAAGAGGGGGCCAGAACGAGGACTTTCTCTTTTCTCTGGCCAAGTGGACATTACCTTTGCACTGCTCACATGTCTCCAAAGAAAATTTGACTAATGAAAGAAAAACAGGCAAGTGAGGAGAGGTACATGTGGAATAAAACAAAACAAAACAACAAAAAACGTAAATTTGGTGATTTGATTGGCTAAAGTTGAAAAGCTCAGGATGTCGCCTATAGTTGATCAAAAATGGGGCAGGGAAAGAGTTGAACTTGCCCCAATCCTCCCATACTTTCCTTAGGCCTCAAGGGATGCTGCTATCCAATGATTAATGACAGTGTTCTGGTTGCACAAATGCTTAGCATCAACTTATTCTAAAAAACAAAACAAAACAAAATCTCCTCAGTGAAGGTTAAATGCTTCTTCTAAGACAGTGTGTCCAAAAAATCCCCAGCTGAAAATTCAGCTAACCACATTCTATAGAAAACTCAAAGCCATGTAGATGAGTACTGAATTGACAATAACTCTCAAGGCTACAAATGTGCATTTGGAAAGAACACTTTCTCGAATCAGTGGGCCTTTATTTTGCCAGGTTCGCTTTTGGGTGATTTTAAGATGATGTGTTTTTCTTCCCCAGTCTCAGGAGGCCCAGGTGCTGAAACAATTGGCAGAGAAGAGGGAACATGAGCGAGAAGTCCTTCAGAAGGCTTTGGAAGAGAACAACAACTTCAGCAAAATGGCGGAGGAAAAGCTGATCCTGAAAATGGAGCAAATTAAAGAAAACCGTGAGGCTAATCTAGCTGCTATTATTGAACGTCTGCAGGAAAAGGTAATCCTGACAAAGTTCTGGGCAGAAGCATGCATTCATACGCAGCACAGCTGGGTGAACTCCCAAATGCCCGGGCACCAGAGGCTTAGTCAAAACTTGTTTCAAGTACAGAGACAGTAACGCCTCGGGCAGGTTGTCCCACTGGAGTGCTGAGTCTGTGGGCACTGCCACATGGGAGAGGAACGGGAATCCACCGTCAAAGCTCGAATTGTGTCACATGTTTGAGTGGTGAATGGATTCAGGGAAGCTGATTCATGCTTTTCAAGTCTATAAAAGACTTGCACAAACTTTAAGAACCAATCTATTAGAAAAACATTAAATTGAAAATATGAAACCTATGATACAAATATATCATATTAATCATAATATATAACAACAATACATTCAATATTTATGTTACTATTTCATTAAGTATAATAGCAAATATACAAATAACAAATTGGAAAAATATATTCAAAAAATGACAGACTCTCTTGGAAAAATGGAGAGCCCATGATCTTTGTGTAGGAGAGTCTACATGGGAAACCAGGGGGTAATAACATTGTATGGAGCTAAAGCTAAGGGGAGCTAGAAGGGGACGTTCATTTCCTGGTGCCCTTCTCCTCACCAACCCGAAAATATACCCACTCCCACCAATCAGGATGAGCAGTGCATGAGATCCCCTGAAAAATATTCTCTCTTTCCCTTTTGTTGGCTCTATGCTATCTATCCCCCACTACCACCACCCCAAAAAGTTTCCTTTGAAAATGTGTAGTATAGCTATGAATAGTTTAGCTTTTTCCATCTCCAGACATTGGGTTAGGCATTAGGAAATACGATGTTTGAGAAGCAATGCTCAGTCCTTTTCTGAGCAGTTGTCCTCCGCACCAGTACTGAGTGCTCTTACATTCCAGCACTGGAGATGCAGATAGAAGAAGGACTGTCCCTGTCATCAGAGCACCGAGAGTTTACACAAGCCCAGCCTCCTGTTTTCTGAGTCTTTCTTAAGAAGACTCACATCCTCTATTAGAAGTAGGCCTCCCACCCAAGGATTGGACAACTCTATTCTGAAGTTCTGATGACTGTTTTTACTTCCATTCTCTGATTACAAATATCAAGCCAGAACCAAAGAAAATAGGCAAAGAACATATATATATATATATATATATATATATGCTCAGAAAAGGACTGAGCATTGCTTCTCAAACATCGTATTTCCTAATGCCTAATCCAATGTCTGGAGATGGAAAAAGCTAAACTATTCATAGCTATACTATGAAAATAGGCAAAGAACATATATATATATATATATACACACACATATATATTTAATTTCACAGAGATTTCCATGGGCATCTGTGCTTTGGGGGACTATTTTAAAGCATTGTCTAAGGAAGGGTATAAGGGCTCTGACACAGTAGTAAGACCCTGAGGCTCTCCAAGGTATGTGGAGAAAGTACTAGATGACCTGGTCAGGAGCAGAGAGCCACTGAATGCCTTGGTCAGAACCTTAAAGTTAAAATTTAATTTGCGCATATAAGCCAGTGCTTCCAGTCTCTCAGAACAATGTCATTGTGTCTCACTTAAGTGCATCAGGTCAGGATTTGAAGGAGGCAGTACAACTCTGCATGTCACACATCGGGGTACCAGAGCAAGTGATTGCTGAGATGCAGGAGAGGAAAGTTGCATTGGGTAAAATGTATGCCCCTCACCTTGAACCATTCAGGCTTCCTCCATTTGTCCTCCCTCAGGTCACACATTTCTGTCCAAGGAGATTCCTGCTGGCTGGCGTTTGTACCGTGGACAGCAGAAGACCCCCACGTGTTCTGTTTGAGATAATTATGACACAACCATCACATATCCTAGGCCCTAAAACAAAACAAAACAAAACAAAAAATCAAGTGAAGTTGTTAGGAATGGGGCATGCTGATCATATTCCAGGATTTTCAATTAGACTTTAATATCTAGTGCAAGATTTATATCATTGACAACCAGGGGCATTATTGTTTTTGAAATTAAACATATGCAAATATATAGCATATCCCTCCTGATTTCAACTATAAAATGGCACATGAAATTTGCATGCTTTAACTAGTATTTCCAGAAGTGTTGGATTTTAATAGGCAATTTCTTCTTCTCTGCATCTTTCTCTTCACCCACTCCCAGCCCAGCTCTGACACTCTTCCTCATTCTCACCCAGGTTTAGTCTCCACCTCCTTTCAGACACACTTGCATACAGACATGCAATTTGTCCTGGAAATAATCAACCTGTAGTCAGCTTAGCGTCCTGACATCTAGCTGCAAAATCTCCCTGGAGTGGGACCCAGACATCTATATTTTTTTAAAACCCTCCAGATGATTCCAAAATTTGGCCAGGTTTGAGAACTAGGGGTTTGTGGCCTAATCTGATTAAAATTTCTATTGACAGAATTCTATCCCATGCTGGATGCTGCCGCCCAGATCAGTTTTAGGACCACATTTCCCTTGGTATTTCATAGTCACAGAGATGTTTTCAAATATAATGGGACCTTGGGCCAATGTCATCCAAGATCTATTATCTTCCATAAAGTGGAGATACTCCTTGGGGAATACCAAAGTTACTTCCTTTTGATGTATTTTAAATACATTTTCTTTTTCCTAAATAAGACAAAGTAAGATTTTTTTAATGACCAATATCTTGCCTTTTGTTTGAATGAAATTCCTGTAGTGAGACTAAATTAAAAAGAGAATCAATAATCATGCTAATGCTGACAATGCGTGAAACTGCTAACATTATTATATAGGCTGTTCTGGAATCTGACGCATCGAAAGATGATTACTACTGAAAGTGACACTTGTTAATCAGTTAATCATTCAGTGTGTATCTATGGAGTTCCTGCTATCTGCTTAGAAACCCAGAAGGGGATGTAATATCAAAGAGCATTTACCATCTCTTTCCCCATGCGGATAATATAAAACCAGCAATAAAAAGTATAGCACCAAAAATGAGAGAATAAGACAACATAGAATATGGACCAATATAGACAGTAAATGCAAAAGCCCTGAAAAATATTAGTAAAAATAAAATCCGTGTCAAGGCTAGCACACTAAATTCTCACCATTTTGGCAGGCCCCACTGCACTGAGCCTATCGATTAGCCAGAAGACATGATACAACTCCATGGAGCTTTTGCCAGCACTCTGCCTACCATCCCCCCTCAGCCCCTCTTCTACTCAAGTAGGAGAACTGAGCATCTGAGCAGAGCATTTCTTCCCCTGGTGTCCATGGTTTCCTCAGTGTCATTCACGGACAAAGTCCCACAGACTTCTTGGAGACCCCAGCAATATCAGCTCAAGGTCTTTAGCTAAAACTGAAAGCCTAAAGCAAAAACCATTTCAGTTGCCTTTAAAAATTTCCTTTACATTTATTTATTTTTGAGAGACAGAGAGAGACAAAGCATGAACAGGGGAGAGGCAGAGAGAAAGGGAGACACAGAATCCGAAGCAGGCTCCAGGCTCTGAGCTGTCAGCACAGAGCCCAACGCGGTTCTGGGTGTCAGCACAGAACCCATGAACCATGAGATATGACCTGAGCCTAAGTCAGATGCTCAACCGACCGAGCCACCCAGACGCCCCCCAGTTGCCCTTTAGAATCTACTGAAGTGTTCTTTAAGCTAAGAGGGTCATCTAACTGTCTGGGGTGGCACTTAGAGCTCAGTATTGCCTCTAAAGTTTACCAGTAGATGCTCGGAGCAGGAGTTGAGAACCACTGAGCTAAAGACTTCTTAAATATGCTTTGTTTGTTATATTGTCATAAATTACATTTAAATACTTTTTTATCTTTGTTCCATAAAAGTGTTCTTTTTTCCTTCAGAAAGAAACATTATGCTCTTTTCTTTCAATTTCTGTTTCCATAGCACCTCATTTCAACACCTCAGTTTATTATATAGAAAAGAATCAAGTGTGGAGAAAGGTGTGAAAGAAGGCATGCATCTGCCACCAAGAGCTACCTAGGCTGATCTGTTTATGTCTCTCAAATCAAAATTACACATACCCAACAGTCTTCAAATTGAGTGACAGATACAGTCATACCCAGGACTCAAAAGTGTAGTCTGTGGATAATGATTGACACTCTGGTGAAGTTTAAAATGTTTTTGTTCATGGAATAGTATAATACAGAGAGACACACAGAGACAGAGACAGAGACAGAGACAGAGATAGAAAGAAAAGCACCCGTTCTTGCCATGCAGAAAGGATGAAAGAGACACTTTCTCTTCTCCCCTGACATATCTTTTCTCCCCTAACACACTCAACAGTGTCCTGCAGAAAATTCACTGCCTGGCCCCTCAGGAACCCTGAATAACAACAGCTCTGTGATCAGACCCAACCAGGATCTGTAGTGGGTATTTTTGAAGAATCAGTTAAAGCAAGTGTAATCATTTTAAAAATAATGCATACATTCATTAGACATACAACTTTAACATCAAACATTTAAAGAAAGGCACAGGCAATGACCAGTCTTTTGATGTAGGCCAGGACCACTTTGAGAAATGGATCAGTTAGTTGAGATACCATGTCCCTTCCCCCCCATCCACCTATATCATATTAGCTGTTATATACAGTTTCAATTTCTTTAAAATTGAGTAAGGACCAAAGATATCTGCAAAATAATATGAGTATAGGACCTTAACAACTTTTCTCTTTTACAAATGTCCCCTAACTCTTATATTGGATCCAACATCTAATCATACTGCCCTTTCTCAGGTATTTCCAAAGCTTCTCCTCCACCCACGCTAGTTTCTGTTACTGTATGTTTAATTAGATTATGGAATTAAATTCTCAACTAGCTAGCCGAACAGGCTAGAAATATCATTGATGCAAGTAAGCATGTTACTCAGCCAATAAGAGGAAAGGTATGTGGAAATAATAGGGAAGAGCCTACTAGACTCATAAGCAATCCAGCACTTAGGAGATACCAGGCTGATGGAGGGAACGGAGAGTGTTGGTCAGTTAAGAGGACTTCTACTGAACCTTGCAGATTCTCCACTTAATTCAAATTGTGTCACATCTTCTTGCCTTTATAGCTCTACCCCATTATTCACTAGCCAATGCCAAGACTGCCCAGATCATAATATTTTAACAAATACCAAAGGAGTTTTCCGTGGTATTCAAGAGTAAGAGAAGCAAAAGTCACAGACAACCTTGACAGCTATTTTACCTAGCCAACCATAAAGGACAGTACTTAGAAAATAAGAGATATTGTTTTAGTATAATTCATCATTTTACCTCTAACAATATAGAAAAGTTGATGCAAAAACATTAGAGCCATGTCAGTGACAATAGCATCCCATAATATGATATAGCTTAAAACTATAAAAATATTTTGAGGGAATAAGATTCTGTGGTTCTTTTCTTAAGAGATGATTTTGATGTTATATAACTCTTTAGACATATATTTCAACCATTATTAATTTTCATCAATCATAAATTTTTATTCTTCTTCTTTGACTTTTGTTGGGGGGTCATTCTCATTCATGAATGCAATTTATGTAACTATTTACTATTGAACATGTCTGATGAATGAATAATGAAAAGAAAAGAGGAGTTAAAACTAGCTGTTAATTGAGTGCTCCCTGTAGGCCAGCCATTTTGCATGTACTTTTGGATTTAATCCAGTTTACATCTAGAGAACTTCGTTCTTAGAGAGATTAAGCCCATTTGGTCAAGGTCCCAAAGCTAGGTAGACACAGAGTCTAGACTTGAACCTATGTCTTTTTCATTCTTGACCTTTATACTAAGCTAAAGCTGCAATTCGTTGACAATCATCAAACACCACACAGTAAGCAGGCTTGGCAGTACCATTGGGAGTGTATACTCCAATGACCACCATCATCTCAATATATGAAAACGTGCTTTCCTGGCACTCACAGCTCATTCCAGGCCCCCTTTTGTATTGCAAGTGCATAGCCATTTGTAAAAAGAATTTCTGATGATATTGATGACCTCATCTTGTATTTAAATAGACTCATGTAACAGAATTTCACACATGGAACTGATACTCTAGGTCATCTAGTTCAAATCCTTTGTATTTGATACCTAGTGAGGCAAAGGAGACATTAAAAGATAAAGAAGAAAAAAAGGAAAGAAGAAAAAAAACCGTCATATTTCTTGGCTTCCAGTACAGAAATATCTCTAATCACATTTTCTTAGGAAATCAGAATCTTTCCTAAAAGCACCTTTCATACATTTTTGCATTTCAAGGGAGTAGTTGCATACAATGCTAAAATATCTTATTACGCTTTCCTTATATTGATGGGAGGAAGGAGGTAAATTGCAGAGAACTTTGTAAATGTAGATCTGCTTCAGTCTATCTAGCCAAGCATCTGACACACCTCACAAACAGTAGAAGTTCAATAATGAAATGAATCTTGTCAAAGAATAACCTTGACTTTTTGATGAGCTTTCTGAGAGCATCACAACTACCTTAGTAACCTCTGGACTCTAGGTCTTTTGACAATTGCAGTTTGCTGATTAAAAACAAAAACAAAGACTATGTGAAAAACTAGATGCCTCCAACGTGTCGGCCTTTGATTCTCCCACATTCTAATGTAAAGTCAAATTATAATTTCATGGTCATATTTTGACGATTTGAAGGCAAAGTTTTCAAATAATATATTTACTACATACTTGAAAATAAACAATATTTTCTAGAAACTTCAGAATTTATTTAATTTCCCTTTTTATATGTAGGGTTTTTCCTGTAGCAAAACCCATTTCCTTACAATGAATTTTAAGTTTAATAAGAAGCGTGTTCCAGAGTAGCCCAATAGCACTAATTACAGTGCTCCCTGTTGTAAAAATTTGATTTTATATCAATCTTTAAACTTGGGTCTCTGTTATTTTGTTCTAGTATAGCGACAATCTGGACTTTTTCTCAATCTTTCTAAGAGCTCAGCTCTCACTAATTAGTTTCTTTCTGCATGAGAAAGGTTTTGCTTCATCTTTTTCCTCATAACAGCAGAATAAAAAGAAGCGAGAGCCAGCTGTATCCATGGTACTTCTTCTGTGACATTTCCAAACAGAATAGACACGACTTCCCTAAATGTGCCTTTTCCCCTTCTCTTCATAGCTTTTAAACATACACAAAAAGCTCATTTTAACCAATTAAATAAAATTGCATTTAAAGTTTATACAGTCAACTTCCTGCTTATTCCAATTCTATCTTTGAAGGAAGTATAGATAGGTACTATCTGTCTTTTTTCTCCCAGAAGCTACATCTGAAAAGACACATTTTTGCACACAGCTATTAAGTTTGCTCCTTACACTAGCACTGAGGTTGCATAGCAGTGGTTAACAGAATGGCAGTAGAGCCAGGCTCCCTGTGTTTGAGTCCCAGCTCTGCTGCTTGTTAGATACGTGATCTTGGGCAAGTGACTTAGGCTTTCCAAGACTCAGTTTCTCCATCTGTCAAACAGGAACCAGCATAATGCTTCTACCATGGGATCATTGTGAGGAGGAATGGAATTTAACAGGTAGCATCTGTATTTATGCAGAACCGATACATATTAAGTGCCTAATAAATGCTTAGCATTTTAAAGAACCCTGTAAGCAGAGACTCATTAACAGAGTTTAATGATAAGATTGACTTATCATTAGCTGGTCAAGGTCTTTGCCCCTGAACTAAGGGAGTCCATGAAGCCACAAGAAACTTCTGGAGCTACAGAGGAAAAAAAATAATAAAGTAAACAATATTCTAATATTATTTGTCAGAAAAATAAATAATACTAATAATCAATAGCATTTTAAATTTTCAATCCAATAGCAATTATTTAGTACCTATGATATGCAAGACAGTGGGCTGATAGTCATTCTGTACAGAACTGTGTACTAAAAAATACTGGATCTAACCATTCTTCTCAGTTCCCTCCCCAGGAAGTTCAGTCCCTAAATCAAGCTTAGCGCCTCAGTTCTTCCTGTAAATAAATATCTACCAGTCACGTGCTTTGCACAAAACACTCTGCCATGCCCGGCAAGTGTAGCAAAAGTGAGAACATAGAGTCTTGACCCTCAGTGAGCCTCTATATCAGCATCTGCTTACTACAGAAGATGAGGCAAGAACAGAAACGCCCATAAGTGGAAGTTAAAATGAAATGACTGTCACGTATAAGAAAAGATTAATGCAGGTGTTCAAATGGAAAGTAAGATTACTTTTATTTTGTGGTCTCGTAAAAATCTTCATGGAGGAAGCCATAACTGCTGCAGGCCTTAAAGAGTAAGTTTACGATCCTGACCAAATGGAGACAGGAGACTAGGAATCTTGAGCATTAAAAATTGCATGAAAAGACAGTTCTGTTATATGAAAACATGACGTATGTGTGCGTAGGAAAAGAGTGGAGGGTAAGACTGGAAAGGTCACAGGGACTCAAGTCTTGAAAGGCTCTGACTAATAGGTTAAGCATTTAGGAAGCACACAAAAACGTATTCTTCCAGCATCTAATCCTCTCAAAGTGTCCACTGGTAATTGTAAAGCCCTTAAAATATTCAGGGAGAGGGAAAACACCACTAAAAATGAGAGGGCAAACAACCATAGGATGCTGCCACTTTTTGGATTTAAGTGATTATAATATTCCCAATTCTGTTGGTCATATGAACTTTTGATCATAGTTCTACTCAAATAGTGTTAAGGTTTTTGTGGGCGCTGTAAGTCTCATAAGATCCTCTGTAATGTTATACTTACTGGGTCCCATGTTGTCCTTTCTTGTGAAGTGAAAAGACTTCCTAAAGATAGACATCAAACAGCTGGGTGAGTTCCAAGGAGGCATGTGTTGTGTAAAGAAGTAGGCAAGTCTTCCTGGTTCTCTGTGGAGCAGACAATCAGGCTCCATGACGTCACTTCTCCCTTTGGTGTCTTCCAGGAGAGGCACGCCGCTGAGGTGCGCAGGAACAAGGAGCTCCAGGTGGAACTGTCTGGCTGAAGCGATGGAGGGTATGGCACGCCCCACCGTTAGTAAACCCCCCTGCCTATATTATAATGGATCATGCGATATCAGTATGGGAAATGTATGACATGGTTTAAAAAGAACTCATTATAAAAAACAAAAAAAAATCAGAATCAAAAATTTAAAAAAAAATCAATGCGGTCTCTGCAGAATGTTTTGCTTGATGTTTAAAAAATACCTTGGATCTTATTTTGTAAATACTTACATTTTTGTTAAAAAATACAAGTATTGCATTATGCAAGTTATTTCATAATCTTACATGTCCTGTAACAGGCTTTTGATGTTGTGTCTTTCCACTCAAATGAATTTGCTAGGTCTGTTCTTTTTGAAGCCCTCATGTCCAACTCCATTCCCTGCCCTTTTCATTCCAACAGAAAAACGAGGTCAGTAGACAGTCTATGGTGCTAGAAACCCACCATTGCCTAATGACCTAGATGGCTTTATAATCTCTGAACTTGACTAAGACCATACCTAGGTTACAGGTATTATGACTCCACACGAACTTCCACATTTGTTCACTCATAATCTACTAACTGCCTAGAAACTACAAAACCAGGCTAAGAAAAAAAAAAACCCACCAATCATAGCATTTACTTCTGCTTCTCCTGGATTATGTGCTACAAATGTGCTTTGGCTTTAGAAAGGGATGGATGAGAAGACAGATCTGAGCTCAATCTGGGTAGAGGCAAAAAGTTAAACCCTTTAAAAGTGCTGAACACAGATCCGAATCCAAATGGTTCAAGCAGCCATGAAATCGCTCTTCATGAAGTGGGCTTAATTCTCTAGTTTAAGTTCTTTTGATGGAATGAATTAATTAATGTGTCAGGTGGCTTATTTGTGGATGCCATGATTGATGATGTTCATTTTAAGCTCTTACCTATAGTACAAGTACATGATGCTACTGAATATTTTTCCACTTGGAAACTGTGAGCTGGTTGTTGCATTGAAACACACATACAAATGAGATCAAAAACACTGCGGACTTTCACTCAAGCTGGTCTTTCTTCCCCAGTGTGAGGCAATCCTGCCTATTAAAAATGAAATTACTCCATCTGTGAGGGCTGATTCAGCTAAGGGGGCTAGGCAGGGCATTTGTGCCAACTAAGAATCACCAGACACCCACCGTAAGTACCTATCGCAGTTTTGAAGTCGTTTCTCCCCCAAATCCCAACTCCTGAAGGTTGCTGCCTGCATATTTACTCTTCATTAGTGCTATTTTCCTGTATGTCATTGTGAGCAAGCTGTGATTAATAAAGAATTGGAGTTCTGTGAACTAATAAAGGTTCAGTCTGTTCTCTTGCCCCTTCATGTATCTGACCCTGGAGTTCAGATTTTAAAAGGGCGGCCATTGGATTAGACAATCTCCTAAGCAAAGAGACAATAATTACAGTTTGAAGGAAACCAGTGCCCTGCTGATTCACTTCCCTTCTGGGGCAGTGGGCAGCATCTCCCTTCTCTCTCCTTCTGACAGGCCAACGCGGCGGGAGAGGTCTTCAATCTGTTCCCCCTGAAAACATTCAGGGCTGATACCACAGGTTCAGATGGATGATTCTGAGAAAAACACCCCCTTTCAAAGCACTTGGAAGGTCCCTGGCACCACCTCATGTTCTCCCATGTGGCCACAGAACACCTTCACCAGCCTGTTAAATGAGATTTCCCTGCCATAGTGCTAAATTTTGCACGGCCAGTAAGCGTACTGCACACATGGACACAGCAGGTCCTATCGATGACCCAGATGGACCCTACTGGGCCCAAGGAACCACATCCAGCCCTAGCAGAAAGTCAGAAATAATTAAAACCACACAGATTTATGAATAAGTAAACTGGGCTATAGTCCATAGGAGCACTAACGAGCCAAGTTTGGGGGTGAGGCCGCCTGCTCCCTATCTTGATTATCCTTTATCTGCAGGAATCTAACACTGCCACGATCAATACACATGCTTGCAGGCACGAGCTCCCTGATCTTCCATTGGGAAGTCAACTGGAGCTTTGATTAGCATAAATTAATCTTTATTTTCATACTGATTTTTATATAACTTAGTTTGTAGTGTTTTTGTAAAACATTATTTGAAGGGCTTCCATGGAGCCAGACCCTGTGACTGAGACCTGGAAACATGAAAATGAATGACCACAAGAAGCTCACACTCTACTTGCTTAGTTTTGGCTGAGAACTAGCCATTGGGGATATTTTGGTCTGTGTCTGCAGCATATAGAGAAGGAACATAAAATTTCTATGAAGCTTTCTGATGTAATTAGAAGCAGTTGACAAATGTCTCACACTTCTTTGTGGGTCCCTAAATGGAACTGTTGACCAGTCCAACCGAAAATCCCAAAGGTGAAGAAGAAACTAAGGCCCAGGAAGACAGAGAAGGTTAATTGGTTTTGTGCCAGGTCACCATGTCCACTTAGCATGATTTTTTTCTCCTTACTAGTAGCTCATCAGCAGACCAAATCTTACCACACCAGCAACAATGTGTTGTGTTTATGGAACTCTCCTAGACTAGTGGTTCCCAATTTTGGCAAACTTCATAATCATTGGGAGGGCTTGCTAAAAACAGATTGCTGAGCTGCAACCCCAGCATTTCTGGTTTCTGAAGTCTGTAGAAGCCTGAGAATTTCCATCATGTTCCCCAGTGGCCTGGGCATTGCTTGTCTGCAAGCTTATTTGAGAGACCCCACTGCAAAATGATACGGATACAGATGTGTGGATTCTTGGTGGTATTGTTTCATTCGGGGCATATTCCACTGGAGTGGAGCGTGAAAAGAAACTCATTCAATCTTATTCAAAAAAGTGGATCCCAAAGGAATCCAAGAAGAAAATAAAATGAACGACACCTGCAGGTTAACAAAATAATAGAAAGAAAGCATCTAAGAAACAGATGAGGTTAAGGAACCAAAAGTCTTGTCTCTCTCACAATATCTTATTTCAGTAGGGGCTAAAACATCTCAGATGCTCCTGACCCTTTAAGATTTGAACTAAGAGCCCTTAGCAGAGATGATGCCATTTTGCAAATTATCCAGTGTGTTAGTCTTGCTCCACTTATAAATTTTTTACGGGGAGTCTGGTTTCCTCAGGACACTGTTTAAATTGAATATATGACTTTAAAGCACACTCTGAAGAAAATTCACAGAAGCTCATCGGTTTACAGAGTCACTCCCCTCTCCTATTTCTTCTATACTCAAAATACATGGAACAATGTGATGGTTGACAAACGCTGTTTCCTCTGGAGGCAAGCACCAGCCTTTACAACATTTCTGAGGAGAGAACACACGTCGAGGTGTGCGGCAGTCCTCCCACACCACAGCCATCCCCATCCCACTGGGGAAGAGGAGGAGGAGGAGGTACGGCAGCCATGACTTTAGCAACCAAATAGTCAATCATCTCTTACATTTTCAGCCCTGAATGAGACAACTATCTTTGACTTCTAATCAGATCATTTGCTGAAAATTCCCAAGGCAAACACACAGTCCCAAACAAACCTGGGATTCCCAAACTCTTCCTCCAAATTATCGTAGAGTCCTCTTGGATCCTTTACTGTCCCCACCGCCCACCTCCAATTGAGCATCAAGTATCATCAATTTGACCTCCAAATTGTCCCTCATTTCCTGCTTCTTTTCTGTTTCCATAATCACTCCCCGACTTTGGGTTTTATTATACTATTACAACAACCAACACATCTTCACTCAAATCTGCAGGCTCCTCTCCACTCTGACCACGTCTCCGCAGTCCTCTACCACCTCATCCCCCCATCACGGCAGACTAAAAGCCGCGCTCCTCTGCAGGGCATTAAAGTGCCTCACCATCCCCCTATTTCTCAAGAACATTACTCCCCTAGGACACCAGACTATTCACTTTAACAAGAAGCTTCTGGTCTCTATGCACATGCTGTACTCTCTGTCTAGAAATATGGTCACTAGAAATTAGTCAGGAGGTGCTAGATCAGACTGTGAGAAAACTTACAAAAATCTCAGTAGGGCTAGTAAATCACAGAGGCTTATTTTCCACTCCTGATACGTGTCCAGCATGGTCACTGTGGACTCTCATTCCTCACTCTGCCGTAAGGGCCAGGGAGCGGCCTCTGAGACACTGCCGGTCGGAAGTGGGAAGTGGGAAGCAGGCAAATTGTGCACTGGCCCAGAAGCAGCACACATCACATTTCTTTGGCCAAAGTAAGTGATAGGGCTACATTCAACTCCAAATGGGCAGGAAGGTACAATCTCAACATAAGCTCTAAAGGAAGAAAGCCATAAATATTTAATGAGCAGCCCCAGTGACTGCCACCCTGCTGGTCACCAAATGTTCAGGCACTCTCCTTCCCACATGTAAAGGACACTCACACTGTCCCTAAGATAAAATCTTCAGGTCCATTTGATCACAGCAGCAGACTCAGCGTCCAGGGTCTCTGGGTAATGCACAGTATTCTCTCTGACAGATGTAGACATGAGTCCTCTTGATCAGAGACAAATTAATCAGGAAGACAAGTTATTTTCCCCTACATATCCAATACACAATAATGAAATGGGTACAGGATGATCACAATAAACATGCTTGTTCTAACGGGAAATAATAAAAGATATAGCATTTACTGACAATAGAAATTCTGGCCATTGTGAGGACCCTCTACCCTTGGGATGAAAAGAGAACATTTCTTGCTTCTGTCTCTATTCTGATTCCCAGAGAGGAGTTCTCCCATCCATGGCCTTTGACTCTGGCCTTTAAGCATATGTGCCTGTGCCTTTATTCTCCTTGGCCACCTATTACAGGTATACAGAATACACCTTTCTTGGAATCTGAGGAACTCTCAGCTAATTTGCTGCCCACCATATGGAGCCAAGAGTTGCTGAGTCTTTACTGATTATTAAGTTAGTCCATTTCTTTCCAAGAAATGGATGATTAAATGGGTAAATGAAGAGAAATTATTGAAGATGCTATTAGAGTAGAATGGTATGGGCAGATTAAAAGAAACCAAATAAAGATGGTAAAGCACTTAGGGCATCTGGGTGGCTGTTGGTAAAGTGTCCAACTTCAGCTCAGGTCATGATCTCACAGTTCATGGGTTTGAGCCCCATGTCAGGCTCTGTGCTAACAGCTCGAAGCTTAGAGCCTGCTTCAGATTCTGTCTTCCTCTCTCTCTATCCATTCCCTGCTCGCTCTCTCTCTCTCTCTCTCAAATCTATACACATTGGGGCGCCTGGATGGCTTAGTCGGTTACATGGCCAACTTTGGCCCTGGTTGTGATCTTGTGGTTCGTGAGTTTGAGCCCCGCATCAGGCTCTGTGCTGTCAGCTTAGAGCCTGGAGCCTGCTTCAGATTTTGTGTCTCCTTCCCTCTCTGCCCTTCCCCTGCTCACGCTTTGTCTCTCTGATTCACAAAAATACATAAACATTAAAAAATTTTTTAAATATATACACATCAAAAAAAATGTTTTAAGATGGTAAAGCACTAAGGGTATACCAACAGAGAAAACCCATCTTCTCCCACAGACGGCCTGAAGACCCAGGAGCCAGTTGTACCTGTAGAAGAAGCTGCCTAATCTGGGTGTGTGACCTTCTGGAAAAGAATTCAGCCTCTAGCAAATGCAGTCTGGCCAGGAAGGATTGGGGAATAAATGTCTCAACATCTTTCTACTCTCACCCTTAAAGCTCTTGCCAGGGCCTCCTGTTGGCCAAACCCAACCAGAAACCAGAGGCCTAAGGATCCTAGTCGATGCAGTGTATAGACGTCAGCCTCTGGGTCTGAGCAGAAGGAGGAAAGGTAGAGAGGCGCTGGAGGGACAAACTGAGAATGTGGCCACCTGCAGTACAGACCACAGACTGCTTTAGTGGCCAGGACTAATGACAGATACGATGCCTTCTCACGTATCTGTCATTAGCTCTTCACTAAATATTTCTGTATCCTCCCTTTTGATATTGCACTCTCCTCACACTTGGAATCAGATAAGATTGTGTGACTTACTTTGGTCAGTGAGATGTGAGCAGAAATAATGTGTGCCCCTGAGACTGGAAGCTTTAAGAGCACATTCATGATTCACCTTCCTGTTTTCCTTCCACTGCTGTGACCCAAATAACGATGTAGAGCACAGCCCCCAACTGCTAGAGACACGTAGCATGAGTGAGATCAGCCCTTTTTTCCTTAAGCCTCTGAACTTTCGAGTTGTTTGTTATTCATCACTAAGTATTCATGGGTTGAAACTCTTCACCAGCACACAGGTCTCTAATACAACCACAGCATCCGCAGTCCAAAATTGGATGTTTCAACAACTTCTTGGTGGCTTCTATATTTTCAGTTCATCTAAATGCTAAGTGCCAGGAAATCCAGTTAAAGTCAGGCGATTGGGAGGGAAGCCTGATCTAAACACCTGAACTATTTATCTCAGCTACTAAAAGGCAGATTAATTTTTTTCATTGTCTTGTTATGATGGCAACTATAGTCACCTGCACTGCTTTAAAGGGTAAAAGAGCAAAGAAGTGAAAAAAAAAAACCTCAAGCATACAAAACTTTCACATGTATACTTCTGTCAACCACCTCTAAAAGTTATAATTTCCTAATGTACCAATTCCCGTGCCTGAGGTTCAATAGAGCATTTTGTGTACTAAAGAAAGACGCAAGGTGTACTCACATATCATTGAAATCAATGGGTACTTTGGGAAAGTCCTTTCACACCTGCTTGTGATAAATATGTTGCCTCACACCCGAAATACCAGTTAAATGCACGTGTCAGTTCAGTTCTGAAAGCTATATGACAGTTGCTAAGCAAGATCACATGTTAGTATGCAATGACATACACAATCATCTCCTTTCTGAGTCATATCCAACTCTTCTTTCCTCCTTACCTCCCAAGTATCCATTTTATACCAAGGGGCAAGGATGTGATGGATATTTTAGAGGCCAAATCCAAATCCAACAGGGTCTCTCTAACTTTCAGGCTAGCATTAAGCACTCAGGTCTTTGAAGAAAAAAGAAATGCTATTCTTTACCCTATTCCAATCCTATTGTCATAGTTTTTCTTACCCACCTCACTCAAGCTCCCAGAGCTGTTTCTCTTCCTTCACTTCCCATGCAGCCCTTAACCTACCACCCTCTGCCTTCTGTTCTCACCTGTCCAGTAAAACCACACTGCACCACTCACTACTCCAATGGTCTCTTTGGTATAAACCAATAGATACTCTTAGTCTGGCCAAATACTGTTAGGATGATCCTCACCTCTTACCTTCCCTACAAACTTGCCTTATACCCTTCACACCCCACGAGGCTGGCAAGCCTCCTCTCCCATGTGTTCCCAAACCACTGTAGTGGTCAAGGGCATGGTCTCAGGGTTTAAGGTTCTTAGTCCTCTGACCCTGGGCAAGTTGCTTATCTTCTTTAAACTTCCTCACCTGTAAGTTGGGGACAGTATAATAGTAGATACCTGTGACTGACTGAATCATTATTCTCAATTAGTCACTTTCTCCATGTGTCCTTGCCATTTGCCATGTGACTTGCAGGACCTCCAACTAGAGGAGGCAAAGTATATTTTCCTACCCCACTGATGCTGGGTGTGACCATGTGTCATATTTTGGCCAATGGAATAATAATAAATTTGACATGAATAAATTCTCTTAACGTGCAGAGGCTTCTTACCTTACATTCCTGGTAATGTGTCATGAAAACATGTCACAGAGGAACTGCTGTAACAACAGGAATGTGGAGACACATGAGCAGACCTAAGTCCAATAAAAAGTCTGGAGCCAAGGCCAGCTGACTGACAGCCTAAAACAGAAAAAAAATTATATATATTATATTATATATTAACAATTATATAATAGTTATCTATTATATATTATGTTATGTGATGTGATTATAATATATTATAAATATTATATTATATAAAATTATATATGTAAGGAAAGTAAATTTTTGTTGTCATGAGCCACTGAGGTTTGAAATGGTTTACAACACAACATTATTATGAGGTGATTAATATAATGTCTGAGAATATTGAATTGTAGATTAAGTGAGCTAATATCAAAGATCTCCATGCAGCACATAGTACATAGCAAATATTTAATAATTATTCATTATTAACCTATATCACACTGTATTATAATTTCTGTTTGCTTAGCTCCTTTAACCATGAGCTTCTCTAAGACGGAGTTTCTAATTTATTGTTGAATCCCTAGTATTTAGCAAGTGTTGTACACACACACACACACACACACACACACATGCACACACACACACTTCTGGTGAGTTAGTAAGTCAATGAACAAAATGAATTTATGGATCCAAATGACAAAAATACTTATGTAGTGCCTGGTATATAGAGGCATTTAATAAATATTAGTTCCCACCTCTTTCCTCCTTTAATTGTCTGATAGTGTCTGCTTGTCTTTTATTTGAGCTTGAAATAAAGCTATACGTCATACCAAGGACCATTTTAGATGATCAGAAAACCAAACTTCTGTGATAAACAAAAAACTTCTTTACATCTCAGCACAAGGAAAAACAGAATAAAGTCACTTGGGGCAACTCTTTGAACATAACTTTAACACCAACACTTTCATCCACACACCATCAAACCAGAGCTGGTCCCCACAGATCACACCACAGGGGCTGCTGAGTCTGCTCACAAGTCGTGCCGTTTCAGGCAGCTCCTAGTACGGGTCCCTGAAGCTGAAGCTCCCGTTTGTTTCTGAGGAAATGGAGTCTAGCTCTTCAGAAATGGGAAGGTAGAGCGTCAGCACAGTTCTTAGGGCTTGGCAACAAATAAATCCTTCACATTTATGTCTTGAGCACCGGTTGTGCTTTGTCTCCTTCAAACCACAAATTCTCTCTGGAAACGTCTTTCCCAATGGAGACCTCTTTCCCCTGAGAACACGTCTTCCTCTGCAGGTGTCTCAAGGAAACATGCTAAGCATCTATCTTGCTCCTGTTTGCCACTTCTAGATCAGTCTACTTCCTCTCTAAAACATCCAGTCTTGAAATTTATGTCACTCTACTATTCAACTTCTTTCCTTCATTGTTGGTGCTCACTGCCAACCTGAAGATCACATTCCTCATTTCTCTACGAGTTTTAGTTCCTGGATCACTGCAACTCTCTTCAACTCTACTTTTGTCCTAATGCTTGGCAATTTTAATATTCACACAGTTGAAGCTTCCACAGTCTGCTTTGGTTTGTCCGGCCTCCTTTCCTTGAGTGGTCATCCTTCTCCACTTCCTGAGTCACTCAGCCTCGTGGTTACTCCCTAGACCTTATCATTATCAATAACCCAATCTCTCCATTATCTCCATTCCTTACATCTCCCTCTTTGACCACCACCTCCTGTCTTTCCCGTTGAATCTTTTTAGTACCTTGATGCCTCTCCTTCAACCACACCAGGACTCCAGTCCCTTGACCATAACTTTTCATGTGCCTCTCCCTACCAGCCTATTCCCTTCTACTAGCATATCTTCCATGGACAATCATTGCCACTTCTCTCTTATACATCCCTGCAGCCCCCTCCTTTGATGTGCTGTGCTTAGTTGGCTAAACCCATATCCCCAGATAAATTAACTCTCCCTCTGGTCCAGGCTTGTACCCATGCAGATGAACAGAGCTGCAGAACCCACACAACTACTTTGACTGGCCTTTCTTCATGTTCTTCATGAACTTGAACTTCAGCTGGGCCCTTAATTTTCCCCGGCAATCATACTTTATTTCTCTGGTTTTATCTTTATGTTCTCTTAAACCTCCTCAAACTTCCAACATGTCTTCCCCTATGTTCACACTTAGCTGACGATTCTCCTGCCTACTTCACTGAGCAAATGACATAATCGCAATATAATATCCATCCACTCCCAACAACACATTTATCTGCCTACCACGCTTACGTTTTGCTTTCCTGACCTTCACCACACATGAGGTATCCAAAGCCAGGCCTTCTGTTTGTGCACTAGGGTCCATCTCCTTTAACCTGCTCAGATATATTGTTTCAGGAAGTCTCTCCTCTCCCTCCTGTTTCATCATTTTTCTTCCTACAACGTCAGCATACAAAAATGCTGACATCTTAAAAAACATATTAAAAGATGTTTCTATACAGGAGCATTTGAGTGGCTCAGTTGGTTAGTGCCCGACGCTTCATTCCAGCTGAGGTCAGTTTGTGAGCTCAAGCCCCGTCAGGCTCTGCGCTGATAGTGGGGAGCCTGCTTGGAACTTTCTCTGCCTCCTTCTCTGCATGTGCTCTCTCTCAATAATAAATAAACATTAAAAAAAAAAACTTGTTTCCAACAGCTACAGCAGACATATTTCTCTGCTTCACTTTGGAGCAAAATTCTTAAAGCATTTTCTCCCCTCATGATCATTTATCTCTCTTTCTTCTCTCATGAGCCCTCTCCAAAAAGGCTTTTACCTCATTCTCCTGTACCTACACTGTTCTTGTCAGAACCAACTGTTAAACAGAGTGAGTGACGGAGGGCTATTCCCATACAAATGCTGAAATTTTGAAACATCCCATCCTTTAAATGATCAAGGGAGGTAAAAACAGTTTATCTACAAAGGAATAAAAATCAAATTGCCTCTGACCTCCTGCTGGCAAGTCTGAATGCTAAAAGCTAATGGAATGATATCTTTAAGTCTTGAGGAAATAATGTAGGATTCTATATTCATCAAATAATCAAGGCAAAATAAAGACATTTTGAATCTCCATCAGCCTCTGTAAAGAGAAAAACATGTAAGGAAAATTACTGCAAAGTGGATCTTGCCATTTATATAAATTTAAGGCAAATTCCTATGCATAAGAAGAAAGATAGTTCTCATGGCAGCACACCAGGAATACGGCCTATACACTTTTAAGTAGGGGTCAAATTTTAGGAGTGATACTCAGATTTCAGAGTTTTTCTTTTTGGCAATCATTTTATAGTTGAAACCTTATAAAATGTAGGTCAAATCCAAGTACATTAGTGGTCTAGTCTCTGTGTGGTGCACACAATCAGGGCAGCATGGAGTGAGAAGAAATCAACAACAACTATAAACAATCATATACATGCATTCATTCATACAACTTGGGAAAATGGCCACGAAAATGATGATATTCACGCTCTGTTAGAATAAAGGGATAGATAAGATAATGTTGTCCAAAAGTTTCTGTTGGTAGCAAATGCCTGACTCAATAAATGTTTCCTTGACTATCAAACCGAGCAAGTAAGACTACAGTAGAATTATAAAAGTATACATGGCAGTTATGGTGGTTTAAATAACACGGTAGAGGGGCGCCTGGGTGGCTCAGTCGGTTAAGCATCCGGCTTCGGCTCAGGTCATGATCTCACAGTTTGCGGGTTTGAGCCTCGCATCGGGCTCTGTGCAGACAGCTTGGAGACCGGAGCCTGCTTCGGATTCTGTGTTTCCCTCTCTCTCTGTCCCTCTCCAGCTTATGCTCTGTCTCTTTCTGTCTCTCCAAAAAATAAATAAACATTTTTTTTTAATTTTTTAAATAAATAAATAAATAAATAACACGGTAGATAAGGAAGGACAAGGTTAAGAAAGAGGGTGGATGGGGGGTGGGATGGGGTCGGCAGAGAGAGGAAGAAAGGTCCTCAGGTATCTCAGGCTAGAACGTGTTGCATTTGGAATATCCGTTTCTGGAGGAAATACCGGCTCTCTCTGGACCACCAGGGGGCACTGTCTGATCACGGGTAAGGCCAACTCTTGCCTCAGGCAGTCTGTGTTCAGGGGACACTCCCTCCTGCTCTGTCTGTCAAAAAATAGAGGACTTGAACATAAACCACTGTTTATTTTTTTACATTACTAATGAAATACACATTCCTCGAAGATCATAAATACTGTAATTAGATTAAAATGTATTAAAATGGAAGAAAAAAGAGGCATTTCATATTCATAATTCTATAATTATCCTTATCTAACGGAACAAATCTCTACTTCCTAATCATTTATAATTTTCATCACTCAACTATAGGTCACAGCAGGTATTAATATAGGGTGAGAAGGAGTTTTCCGGTTTCTGCTCTGCATTTATGCTCTTCAAGCACTTCCAACCGCTGCTTCCTTCATATTGAATAGTCTTGTTTGGCCTCATCATAACTCATTGAGATAGATGAGAGGCAATTATCATTTTTGCCTGGCACATAAGTAGACACAGAGGAGTTCTCGGCTGCTTGGGGCAGAATTGAAAATAGCCACCCAAGTTTGACAGGCTGCCCAGAACTCACTCAGCTCACCACCAGCCAGAATGAACCGGCCCTGGAGCACTGCCACTTCCTGGCAAAAGTCAACGACCAGGTGCTTTCAAGAGTGTGTTATTTGAGACACCTAGAGATGTTATTCCTGTCAGAGCACATCAGGACGTGTAGAAAGAGCTTAGAGCCCTTGCTTGGCCCAAAGTAGGTTGTTCCCAGAGGCCCCAGCAACATCTTCACTAAGAACCATTAATGGGAGAGGCCAGATACTGCTCCAGGAAGTAGAAAAGCCGTAAAAGGTGGAAGGAAATAATCCAGGCTTTGCTACCTGGTTATTCGATCGACAGACATGCATTACATGGTACTGCAAGAGTCACTGTTCAGTTAACAATGCATAAAATATCATCCTTACCCTGAAGGAACTTATTTCTAATTATGAGCACATGGCATATCTGCCTAAAAACATTTGTTAATAATAATATAAAATGGACTCAGGGCACCTGGGTGGCTCAGTCTGTTAAGTGTCCGGCTTCAGCTCAGGTCATGATCTCACGGTTCGTGGGTTCGAGCCCCGCGTCGGGCTCTGTGCTGACAGCTAGCTCAGAGCCTGGAGCTTGCTTCCAATTCTGTGTCTCCCTCTCTCTCTGACCCTCCCCTGCTCACGCTGTCTCTCGGTGTCTCTCAAAAATAAATAAAAAACATTAAAAAAATAATAATAATAATATAAAACAGACTCTATACCTATGTGGCAGAGCTCATCAGAGATGATTAGTAGATATTTGTTGATTGCCTACTAAGTTCCAAACATGACTGAGATACAAGAGTATATGTCAAGACACTGTGCTTGCCAGGGCAGACTTTACTCTCTAGTCATAAAGAGTACGAGATTTTTTGTTTATTAATTTATTCAGTAAATATTAATGAGCCACCTATAACATATGAAGCACAATGCTAAACAAGAGGGAATAACCCACAATCCCACCCACAAGGAACTCAGCCTAATAAGGAATCAGACCTGTAAACAAACAAATAGTTTACTTTCAATATAGTACACATGTGTCATTATATACATATATAATATAAATATAAAGTATATACATAAAGATGGAATTAGCTTATATTGTATTTTATAATTTATATTTATTGAGTATACATATATTTGTGTATTTATATCGTTATAAATTATATTTGTATTTTCTTTTATTGTTTTATAATATATGAAGATTGAATTACTTATAGATAGATGATAGAGATAGATAATGCTTCAGATGAGCATGAGAGCTAGGAAAAAAAAAAATCACAAAACAGTGACACTTAAGGAGGGTCTTGGAGGTGTTTTCCGAGCAGACTCATGAGTGAAGAGTCTTCCAGGTAGAAGAACTAAGCGTGCAAGGGCAGAGTCAGGAAATGGTATAATGATCCATTAATGGCTGAAGCTCAGAGTAAAAGTTGAGCAATGATGGAGATGAGTAGAAGACCAGAAGGGGAAGGGATTTTATCTTTCCAGCATAGAAAGTCTTTAGAATATCAAAAGAGAAGACTAAGACAATTTCATTTGTGTTTTAGAAAAATTATTATAATTGCTGTGTTTCACGTGGTTTGGAGTAGAATAAGATTAGAAGCAAGGAAATAATTATGGGTTTATTTCAGTAATCAAGACAAAAACTAATGAGAGGGAGGGGACCACAGAATGATTTAGGAGGCAGAACGAAGACAACATGGTAGCCGATCGATATTTGGACTAAGGGATGAGAAGTGTCAGTGATGGTGTATTTCTATTGGGTGTTCTTAGTTTCTATTGGGCCTTGATTGGGTGTTCTCTGCTCACATGCTGGCAGGCAGCAATAGGAGTGGAACCATAAGAAATGAATGGGAAGAATGAGGGACAAACAACTCAAAGCTAAATATGTTGAATCAAGGAAAAGTGTATGTGAAACATTTAATATACATCTCATAAGACATCCCATACATTTTTTAAAGTTTTTACTTATTTATTTGAGAGAGAGAGAGAGAGAGAGAGAGAGAGAGAGAGAGAGACAGCATGAGTGAGGGAGGGGCAGAGACAGAGGGAAAGAGAGAGAATCCCAAGGAAGCTCCCAGTTGCTAGCGCAGAGCCCAGTGCAGTTCTCAAAAACATGAGATCAGGACCTGAACTCAATCCTAGAGTTCAATGCTCAGCTGACTGAGACACCCAGGCGCAGCAGAAATGACCCATAAGTAGTTGAAAGCTAAGATAGTCTTAGAATATGTCCTAGAAACATTTGCATTAATCTAGATCTAGAAAAATAGATAGTATTTGTGGAGTGGAGGTAGAAGTGAGGGAAAGAGTTGGGAATGAAGGACCTTCCAGGAAAGGCACATTCTTAATGAAGTCAAAGAGTTAGGGAAAAGAATAATATATGAGACCCACCTGAACAAAGCAAACCTTAAGAAAAAAGGTCATGTTTCACAGTCAGAATGAATCCAACTCGCTCTGAGAACCAGTATTCTGGGAGTGAGATACAGTGTATGGTTTAGAGACTAGAAAATCTGGACCAGGGTGGCAAATAGAGGAGAGTGATTTTTCAGGGCATGAAGAATATAAGATAATAATGTCTTTTCCTTTAACAAAGTAAAATACAAAACCTCCAAATTTTAGTTCCTGAAGTAGAGTTTCTTGGTGAAAAGCAGAGGTTCAAATAATATGTATTGTACGCCAGGCACTGTTTTAAGCACTTTGCATATATTAATATTTTTTATCTTCCCAGCAACCATATTGAGTGGATATCATTATTATTGTCCCTTCAATTTTATGGCTGAGGAAACTGAGACACAGAAGTGCCCAGTAACTTGATAAAGGTCAGAGAGACGCTAAGTGGTGGGCAGGAGTCTGGCTACACGGCCATACCTTCCATTGCTTCCCTCCATTGCTCCCAGTCACAGTGGCTGCTCTAACTCCGTTCTTCAGCTTTGAGCCCACCCACCACCACCACCAGCATGCTAATTCCAGGAAGTGTCTGCTCTGTCCCCTTGCAGCACTGACACAAGCCAAAGCTTGTAAAAGTTTTCACTAAATCATAAAGGAGAGTAGGGTGGAAACAGGAAGAGTACTCAGAAAACTGATGTGACTTATGAAACACAAGTCTCTAATCCTTTTACAGCTAGCTAGCCTTGTTTTCCATGAGCTCCTATGCACACTACACCACCCCAAAGGCTGATATCCCTCCACACCTAGCCTGTGCCATATGGCTACACCATCTTTCAAACATGTGATAGGGGGAACTTGTAGACATCTGATTTAAAGATCTTTGTTAGTGGAACTCTCTCCTCATTTCCACAGATTTACCTGCAGGACCATCTGTTCTTCGAGTGATCAACTTCACACGTGACTTTATTCTACCAGTGGGATTTCCTGTCCACCACCCCATGTCCACAACCTTCACCCTGAAGTGTGTCCCTACTCTCCCCTAGCACAAGAGCATTTCCTAATACACTACACCGTTGTGTCCACAGGGGAGGATCCACACGTCCATAAAAATGAGGTATTTCTTTACAAGGTGGCAGGTGCTAGAGCAGGGAGGGGCCATCAGGCATAGAGAGGAAAGGATTGGACTTGACCAAACTTGGATGAGTGCCTTGTTATAAGGGTTGAAGGTGAACCCAAAGCTTCAAGTCCAGGTAACAGAGAACTAATGTATTGAAAAAGGCTGGAAAGTTGGTGGAAAGAACTGGTTTGGGGAGTTAAAACAAAGAAAGTGTTCTTACCCAAGTCATTGAGGTGAGGCAGACAGATCTGAGTACAGATGTCTGGTGGCCAACTGGACACCTGAGGCTATAGGCTGGTGACAGAGATACAGACCAGAGCATCATCAGCACAAGGTGAGAAATGAAAAAGAATTGATAAATGTTCCAACATTTTAAAAAGGAAAAAAAAAAAAGACTAAGTGGTCAGAACTCATACCTATAGGGCAAAATGAAGAAAAGGAAGAGGAAACAAGGAGATAAAAGGGAAAACGGAAAATCCAGGGATACTGCAGCACCACAGAAAACAAGGGAGAGACTTTTTTCTTAAATAAAACACTTTCTGGGGAAGGCGCCTGGGTGGCTCAGTCAGTTAAGCATCTGGCTCTGGATTTCGGCTCAGGTCGTGATCTCACAGCCTCTGAGTGCAAACCCCGAATGGCAGAGGGCTCTGCACTGGCAATGCAGAGCATACTTGGAATTCTCTCTCTCTCCCTCCCTCTATCTCTGCCCCTCCCTGCTCATGCTCGCTCATTCTCTCTCTGAAAATAAATAAACAAAAAAAAAACCTCTCTCTGGTGCATTATACCATTCAGCCCTCACAGAAACTCTGTCCTGTCATCATCTTGCGTTCTCATTTTATACGTAAGGAAACTTAATCTGACAGTAAGGTGGCTTTCCCAGCACCACACGGCCACAACAAGGCCCCACTGGCCTGGCAATCAGCATTTCTGGAACAAACCCTTATGTTTTGTTCAGCAAAAGCCCCTAAATGCAAAGCTTCGTTCTGGACTCCAAGGAAGGCAGGCTGGCGTAACCCACTCCCATTGTCAGATAAAGGATCAATCAGAGGAACCCACTCTGAATCCACAGCAGCCTTTCGGTACCCAAGCTGAAGGCAGGAAGCTGTAACCAAGAACAGACATTCCTGTCAGTCCCAAGCTCCCCCATGACCTTAAGAAAGTAACTTCCCCCATATGTCTCAGTTTCCCTCCCTGTAAATCGGATACCCTACCTTCCTCCAAAGAAAAAGTGTGTTGAGATCAATTGGGTTTTGTCTACAATAGCTTTTATTTTTTAATGTTTATTTTTGAGAGACAGAGAGAGTGTGAGCAGGGGAAGGGCAGAGAGAGAAGGAGACACAGAATCTGAAGCAGCTCCAGGCTCTGAGCTGTCAGCACAGAGCCCGACGCAGAGCCCGAACTCAAGAACCGTGAGATGGTGACCTGAGCCGAAGTCGGACCCTTAACCAGCTAAGCCACCCAGGCACCACTAAAATATTTTTTATAGTTTATTTATTTATTTTGAGAGAGAGTGATCACAGGTAGGTGGAGGAGCAGAGAGAAAGGGAGAGGGAGAGAATCCCAAGCAGACTCCACTTTGTCAGCGTGCAGCCTGAAGTGTGCTTGAACTCCCAACGATGAGATCCTGACAAGACACGTAACTGACTGAACCACCCATTGCCCCCTTCATTCTTTTTTTTAATTATAGCAGAGTAAACAGACTGTCCCATACTCTGTGCCCCTGTATTTACATACACATTCTTTTTTTTTAATTTATTTTTGATACAGAGAGAGACAGAGTATGAGAGGGGGAGGGGCAGAGAGAGAAGGAGACACAGAACTGGAAGCAGGCTCCAGGCTCTGAGCTAGCTATCAGCACAGAGCCTGACGCGGGGCTCAAACCCAGAACATGAGATCTGACCTGAGCCGAAGTCAGAGGCTAACCGACTGAGCCACCCAGGCGCCCCTACATACACAGTCTTAAAAGCAATCCAGGAGCTGCCTGTACCTAAAAACTAAACACTCTCATCACTTATTGAGCACAAATCATGTACTGTAATTTAATTATTGTCTTTTATAATATCTGCGTGGGACCTAAAGTTCGGACTGTTTTTTTAAAATATTTATTTCTGAGCGAGAGGGTGAGCAGGGAGGGAGGAGCAGAGAGGGAGGCTGGACAGGGGTCTGAAGCGGGCTCTGCACTGACAGCACAGAGCCCGATGCGGGGCTCGAAGCCCACTAACCATGAGATCGTGACCTGAGCCAGAGTCGGACACTCAACCAACCGAGCCACTCAGGTGCTCTTGAGCTTTTTTTAAAGACAGTTTTTTTCCTTCCAGAAGGTGACAATAGAGTGAGGAGGCCAGGCGGTCCAGACTAATATCTTCCATCTCCACAGTCGGAGTTGAGTGGGCATCCATGCTGTGGGAGACACCAGGCTACATGCTATGGGACATGGCTGTCCCATGAAACAAGGCCTCTGCTGGAAAGACAGAATGAAGAGTCCCCTCATGTGGTGAAATTGAGTTTTTACATGCCTGGTACACCACCTCCTTTCCAAGTTCTTTTTCTTGTCTATCAATGCGGAGGCCAAGGCAGTACACGGCATAACTATGAAATGAATACACATAAAAGGCAATTTTTCTTAATTCCTGTGCCCATAATCCTTGATAGGCATCATAAAACAGCAATGTGGTAGGAACAGAGCACCCAGGGCATCGTAAAGCATAATGGTTCGTTTGTGCACACCCTCTATTTTTCAACAAAAAAATGACTTTCTTTAAATTCTTTATATTAGGAAATACTGGCAAGAGAGGGGAAAAAAAGAAAAAAGGGAGAGAAGGAGAAAAAGGGAAGAGAGAAAGGAGAAAAGAAGGAAGGAGAAAGAAAGTAAACAAACAAAAAGAAATCTTTCCATTGTTTTGAAAACTGGATCAATTCTTTTAAAAAAAAAAAAAAAAAAAAAACTCCAGGGGCGCCTGGGTGGCTCAGTCGGTTAAGCCTCCGGCTTCAGCTCAGGTCAGATCTCACGTTCATGGGTTCGAGCCCCGCGTCGGGCTCTGTGCTGACAGCTAGCTCAGAGCCTGGAGCCTGCTTCCGATTCTGTATCTCCCTCTCTCTGACCCTCCCCCTTTCATACTCTGTCTCTCTCTGTATCAAAAATAAATAAAAAACATTTAAAAAATTAAAAAAAAATTTCCTGGCAGAAACAGAGTCACTGGATCATCTCGCTGATTCCTGTGAAGCTACAGTTCGGTTCCAAGAAACGTAAGCTCCTTGCTTACATTAGCAGAGCTCATGATTAATCATCTCGGTCCCTGAATTTCTGTCGCCGCAGCTGCTTTGCACCCCTAGCCACTGCCTCTCACAGACTCAGTGTCAGCTTTCAGCTTGAAAACCTGGTTAAAATCAGAGGTTGTCTGAAACAGTGACCCAATTTGCAGCTTACCCACTTCACAACTAAAACTGGGACAAGCGACGAGATTCTTTTTTTTTATTTATTTTGAGACGGAGAAAGAGAGCCTACGCGCAAGCAGGGAAGGGGCAGGCAGAAAGAGAGAGACTCTCAAGCAAGCCCTGTGCTGCCAGCACAGAGCCCAACTCGGGGCTCAGTCTGTGAGATCACCGCCTGAACCAAAACCAAGAGTCAGACGCTTAATGGACTGAGCCACACGGGTGCCCCAAGAAACTAGATTCTTATGTACAAGGGAATAAGGAGAGGTTGGTTGAGGGCACACACTGTCAGCTATAAGATGGATAAGGTCTGAGGCGCTCCTGTAAAACATGGTGACTACAGGAAGGAAAGGGAGGGGAGAAGAAGGGAGGGACGGAGGGAGGAAAACTAGGTCCCTGGTTGAATGGGGAGCCATAGGGACTTCTGTGGCCCCAGAGACGAAACAGGCTGGGAAGAAACTGGAACACGCCTGGCACATTTCTGCCAGGTTAGGGTCTGGCGTTCAGACTTTGAAGAGCCATAGCTGAGCCTACAGAACAATGTGGAATTGAGCCTCTTGAAACCGTTTTTGTTAAAGTGTGGCTGTCACAGGGCCAGGTCACAGGGCCACGTCCCTGCTCAGGCAGGAGACAGGCTATCCATCAGCACTTAGCTCTGCCCCTGGGAGGCCTGACACATTGCACGCCCCCCACCCCCATTGACCGAGCCAGTTCAGACAGGCTCAGAATTCCTACAACTATAATTCCATGTCATCTCAAACCGGAAGATAAAGGAGAGGCAGGAGGAATGAAAAAGCAGGATTCAGGCATAGGACTGAGATCACTGGGGAAAACACTGCAGACCCCGAGAAGGTTTTATTCCCAGAGTTCAAGCCATGAAAAAGTTCTCCTGAAATATACAATTCTGGGCCTGGGCGTGGAGGGGGGAGGAGGGGGGAGGAGGGGGGAGGGAAGGAGGGGAACTCCAGGAGATGGAAGCACTTTTATTGCCAAAACTGAATCCCTTACCATCCCGACACCCTCAGAGCATTAAGGTTTGCAGTTTGGCACCTGAAGCATAGGAAGGTGTCAAAGCTTTGACAGATAGCCAAAGGTCACACCTCAGTCTCTGTGACAATTCCACTAGTGGTCAGAGAGTCACCGAGCCCTAAAAGTCAATGAACATTTTTTGGTTTCTTTGGAGATAATGATCTCAAATGATTAGGAGTCCTAGTGGCAGAAAGGAAGAAATCCCAATGTGTGTTTGGCAGCCCGAATGTTGTTTCCAAAACAATTTAAGTAGCCAGTTGTCTTTTCACCGGATTCTTTACCTCACAGCACCTGGCTGGAGGCTCCATTGTTGCTCTCTGTTTCCACTTCCGCCGCTCTGTGTGACTAAATTCCTGTTAGTATCACATCTACCTCTTTAGTCCTTGAGCAGTTTCATGTGTTTGTTCAAGCGCTCTCTCATTTTTCAGAAAGTTTAGTTCAAATACTTATGAAAGTGTGGAACAGGGGCACCTGGGTTAAGCATCTGACTCTTGATCTTGGCTCAGGTCATGATCTCACAGTTCATGAGTTCCAGCCCCCCATCAGGCTCCACTCTGGCAGCACCGAGCCTGCTTGAGATTCTCCCTCTCTCTGTCTCTGCCCCTCCCCCACTCATGTTTTTCTCTCTCTCTCTCTCTCTCTCTCTCTCTCTCTCTCTGTGACTCTCTCAAAATAAGCATCTCTGCAAAAGAATATCACAGGTTCTAATAATGAGAGGGAACCACAGCTCCTATTTGATCTGTTGATTTAGCAGATGCTAGGATACTAGACTGAAAATGTCCAAAAACGGAAATAGGATGTAAATTCTTACCGCATGTTCTCCTCCTAGGCATTGCATAATTTCCTCTTCTTGTCTCCTGTGCCCGCTTTTCTTCCACCATTGAGACTGCTCCCAGGGTCTCCTCCATGATGTGATATCTTGTGTACAGCAGCGAATTAGACATCCTCAGAGGATTTTAGATGTTCACCCAGGGCAACTCAGAGCTTCCCTGAGGAGGGAACCGGGCTTCAGGAATCATCCTTGATCTGCCTTTCATCATACCTCAAACTGGATGATACAAACTCTCCAGGACTTGCCCTCATCCTTGCAGTCATCTCAGGAATGCTTCCAGAAGGCTCTGCAAAGGAGTTCTCCATCACAGAGCTGGGTATCTTAGCTTTGTTGAAAGTACACTCTGAGTTACCCAGGAAGTTTCCAGGCAGAGGATGTCAGGAAGGACCTCAGGAGAAGAAAGAGCTGCCAGTAATGGGGAGGTTTATAAGAACGCCCTTTTACTTGCTCTCCCCTTCACTACTATTACTAATGTCCCAGCCAGCCTTCCTGTAACATTCCAGTAATTCACCGGCCACAAAAATCATAAAGATGGAAAAGATGGTAACAGGGCATGTATCTAATATGCTCCTGTTCCAGTTCACAGCTCTGTAATCTAATTATTTTTAAGGACAAAAGCATAGAAGGGAAGGAGGGGAGAGAAAGATGAGGAAATGGTGATTTTTAAATAAAATGTTGGAGTTGGATATATTTTAATCTAAAGATGTATAACCTCTAAGGGTTAGAAAGGCCATAAAGATACCTCCTCCGAAAACATCTCCCTTGTACCAACATCCCCTCTACCATTTTTCTGCCAAGGGGTCCATTTCCTATGTGTGATTACTACTGAAGGAAAAATACCCACAGAGGCTGCCCATTCTATCCCTGCTACTGTGGTCCAGCGTCTCAAAAGGGCAAAACGCCTGAGGCGTTCAGTTGGTTAAGCATCTGACTTCGGCTCAGGTCATAATCTCACAGTCCATGAGTTCAAGTCCCATGTCTTGACTCCACACCTGGAGTCTGCTTTGGATTCTGTGTCTCCCTCTCTCTTTCTGCCCCTCTCGACTTGCTCTCTGTCTCTCTCACTCTCAAAAAAATAAAAGGGGCACATCCCTGAAGACCAACCCTGACCCACTACCATTACAACACTGGTTTCAGCCTGCAGCCTGCATTCCTTTTTCAAAGTGCATTCCTTTCTTCCATGTTCTAAGTCAACTACAAATGGTCATAGTCTGTTCTTAAGGAATTGCAGTGTATTCTAGAGTCAGCAACACTGACTTTTTTCCTGATCCTTCTCAACTAAGCTATGCATGGGGCTCTCCTTATATTTCTAATCGTAAATCCATGTCTAGTTCCTGAAAGTAGTAGCAGTCACCTCATGGGCTTGTTATGAGCTCTAAATTAAGCATAAATATAAAGTGATTATAGAGCAATGTCCAGCACATAAAAAGACCTCTCAATATTGGCTGTTATTAGCCATTTTTATGTTTGTGCATTTCTTGTTTTATTCCAAATACTTGAGCCTCTTTGCACGGATGGAGCACGTAAGTCTAAAACCTGGACCTGGCATTCTAAATGCCCCGGCACCTCTAAGATTCTTAGGGGAGGACTGGCCCTCCCCGCTTCATGGGGCATTCCATCCAAGACAGCCCCACTCCTTCCCCTGGGGAGACCACGCTGCGCACATGGGTCCCGTTAGCACCGTGACTGCTCAGACACTCTTGTTCTTGTCATTCCTCCTAGGGCTTAATACGTACTTTCAATTATTTTCCTTGAAAGTAAACAAAAACGATCTTCAAAGGTTTTTTTTTTTATAATTTCAAGTCCTTTGCTAGTGTTTGTTGCTCTTTAGCATTACCTACAAGTTGTGATATACTGATTATATTTCTTTCATAGGTTAAAAAGGTGCTGATTGGTGTAAATACACATGAAGGCATATGTAGAAATATTTAACAAAAACACATCTGTCAGGGGGCAGTTGATTGCCCCCTGAGTGCAGAGCACAGTTTTTGTAAACCTGACTGATACTCAACAAGTATTGATTGGCTCCTACCATTCGCAAGTTACTGTAGTAGGCTTTCTTATGTGGAAAAAGTGTAATTGTGTGGGAAAATATGGTTTTTAATTGAAAACAAATATACATAAAATGTGTAAGATGCAAGCATATACTTGCTATTAAGAATCATCTAAGGGGGTGTCTGGGTGGCTCAGTGGGTTAAATATCTGACTCTTGATTTCAGCTCAAGGCATGACCCCAGGGTTGCAGGATCGAGCCCCATGCTGGGCTCTGTGCTAAGCAAGGAGCCTGTTTAAGATTTTCTCTCTCTCCTTCTTCTCTGCCCTTCCCCTGCTCATGCTCACTCTCTCCCTCCCTCAAAAAACAAAACAAAACAAAGGAAAGGAAAGAAAAAGAAAAAAAAATAATCATCTGAGGTATTTCTCCATTAATCACCAGTGATGGCAAATAACATGGCATCTCCCATCCTGAGCTTAGCCAAGACCAAGCCCTGGAATCTTCCTCAACACAGTTCTTTGGACAATCTCTATCAATCTATCAGAATTCATCTGCACATTCACTTAGTCAGCAACTATTTATTGGGCACCGACTATGTGCCAGGCATCGTAGTAAGTGCAGGGTTATAACAGCAAATGATACAGATTATGGGCTTGTCTTCCTGCAAGGTTATGTGATGAGGTTGGCATTTGGTACAAAGGATATTTCCATCCCTGATATAAACTATCCTTGTGCTATTACATCTTCTCCCTTAGAAGAAATAAGATGAGAGACTCTTTTTTCCTGTTAATTCAAAGCCACCAGGACTTGAACTTCTGAGTAAACAGACTGATTGATAAAAGGGTAGTCTAGATTACACACTAGGAAGAAGGTGTATTAGTCAAGATGTCTTGGTGACAGATTAACAGAACACCCAGTATAAACTCATTCTAAATGGTAAGAAGTTCATTGCCTCACTGCATCAAAGATTGAGTTATCCTATAATATCCCATAATCATGTATCCCCCACTATTACCCCAGCGTTTGGCGACCCAGAATAAAAGCTACTTTCCTTCACACTAAGTTTTAGCCAAAAAGATATAAGCAGAAGTGTATTTGGCAGCATCTAAGACTCTTCCCCAAGAGACAGATGGTACATAACACTCTGCCTTCTTCTTCCTTATGCCTTGCTCTTTCCAACCGCCTGGAAAACAGATGCCATTATCTTGAACTTTAAGGGTAAGGGTCATATTGTAGAGATATTGGACTGATGATCTAGAAGAATCCTGGTTCCCTGACTCTTTCAGAGAACGTGGTCACCACACCACCCCTGACCTGCATTCCTATAGACTTTTACATGAGACAGTGTTAAGCATCTATCCTGTTTAAATCATTGTTCTTTAGAAATGCATGACTCTCAGCAAAACCTGAGCTTAATGATACACTCATGTATTGGGAAGTCCTGCCATTGGGCAAGCTTCAAGAACGGTATAATCTAGTGTTTCTGGCTCCATTCCTCTGGGACACTTTTGGCCTCTGCTCTTCTCCATAACGGAGGCTCATCTCAGGCTGGTAATAATAGAGGTGTAGGCTTCCAGAAGTTTTCCCAGAGGAGAGAAAAGGACAAACCAAATAGTCTTCAACAAACCTCTCCTCTTGTGCTTGGGCTTGAATTGAATCCCGAAACAATCATTTGGAAGTGGATGGAACTACCCTTGGGCCAAATAGAGCCATCCCTAGAACTGGGGATGGGGCCAGCTCCCTCTATGTTGGGCACATGAGGTGGTGGGCAAGGGCTAAATGGCTGAACAAAACTGAAATTGTGTTAGGAAGGAGGAAGAATAACACTCTCTGGTTGTTTATTAGCATAGCAAACCACCCAAAACTTGGTGTCCTAAAAACAATCTTAATAACTATCAAATTAGTGTACAAGTCTGCCATTTGGGCAAGACTCAGCAAGGACAACTCATGTCTGCTGCATATGGCATGAGCCATAGGACATTTCTGCCTAGGTCTAGCCTACAGGCAAGATTCTGGAAGCATATACAAGACTGGAATTATTGTTGCAGCTTCTTTCTGGAAAGTACAGTCTATCACAAGGTGAAGGGAAGGTTGATAGGCCACCAATAACATCCACCACCAGGAGATAAGACATAGCTACAGACACCTACCTGCTTGCTGTGTGAAGTGATAGATGCTTTAAGACCTAGACTACAGGCAGTATAGCAGCTCAGAAATGCAAGAGATTTTATTTCTGATGGCAGGGCTGTGCCGAGAAGACAGCACTGGCAGTGGGCCATGAAGAATGGGAAACGTAGGTAAACAGGGAAATGTGGATAAGGGGGTTGGGTGAAACACCAAGTAAGTAAATCCTGAGATGCAAGGAAAGGAATCCCAGAACATGAGACCAGGTCAATAAATCCAGAGGAGCGGGAACCAGGAACATAAATGCCACTCATTAATGTCTTCTACTTATTAAAGATTTATAATGATATTTTCCAAGGACTCCCTTTTAAAAACTGTTGGGAAAATAATATAAATAAGTAAATTAAATGACAGGTGGGTAGGCAGGCAGACAGTCAAGGCACAGACAGGCAAGAGAGAGACAGAGAGAGAGAGAAAGAGAGAGATTGAGAAACAAAGCACGCACATAGCAGGTGCCCTCTGTTGGAAGCTGCCAGTTACAGGGCTAACCCAAATGGCTGCTGCCATTGACTGATGTTGGCATCATGGCACTCATGTTGACTTTCTGTAAATGGAAGAATTGATTTTAAACCACCAGGTGCTCTCAGTCTCTGTCACATTTGAGGCCAGAGGTGACACGGCGCTGCCTTGTAGCTCTGGTCATGGTAGGGGCTAAGATCTATATCCCATCACACCTATGACCTGGTTTCGATTTTATAAGTTGGCCTCAGAGACAGGACTCACCCTACAGCAGTGGCCCAAGCCTTGACAGTACATGGGATCACTTAGAGATCTACAAAATGCTGAGGCCTCACCAGAGACTCTGATTCAATGGACCTGGAGTGTAGCCTGGCAAAATGGGAAGACCTCTGTGCTGGAAGGGAAAAAGCTGGCTCTTATGGCTAGATTAGGCTAAACTTCCAACTTTTTAGAAATAACTGGATGATTTTTTTTTAATTTCCAATCCAGATGTGTTAGATTCCCAGGGGAAATTCTCTGTGGTCTGGCATTCCTGCTGGGAAGAAACATCTTTGTTAGTAGTCACTGAGGAATTTGAGTATAAATAAACCCAAGCTGGGGGTGTTCTTTGTGCATCAAGTCTACTTTTCCCCAAATTCGTCTCTGCCTGTGACAAAACACATACGATTTTCACCAAGTCCACAGTGCACTTCCCAATTGTTAACCGAGTAGTTGACGTGACTGAAGTTCTCTTAGCACATTGGTACAATCATATCAACAGTTAAGACATGCTTTCTAGGGCCACATGAGCCAGCAGTCAACCATGAATCCCCCACAGCTATTTCAGAAATGTCCAACTAGGCACTGAGGGAATCAGAGAAAAAGTCTCAGAGAGGTGGGTCCATAACTCCTACTCGAGTCATTTGGAGACTTACGGAAATCAGTACATATGAGCATGCACCTAAATGTCAGCTTAGGAATGAGGCAGGAATCAAGAAGTACATGCAGAAACCAGGGCTCACCATGATCCTTGGCTGGACCTAATTCCTGGTAGATTGTCAATTCTTTACTTCCCTGGGCTTGGTATGAGCATGTGCCAGGCACTTTCTAGCACATACCATCAGCTCTGCAGTCTGGTGGCCACAGGTGTTATGGCGAACCAGACTCAAGCATCAGTCAGCAGTGCTCATCACTTACAGAGATTGATTCTGACCCTCTGACTCCAGAGTTTTGCCTTCCGCCTCACAGGTGGCAGTTGGACTCCACAAACTCTTCTGCTTGGAGTTTCCTTTCCTCCCAGGCAGCTATCCTACCTCCTCACCGACTTTGGAATGACCAGTGTCTAGCAAGTGCTGCTAACATGGTGATTGCCATGCCTATATGCATCTATCCATCTGTTCCAGGTCCACACCTCAGCATGTGCCTGCAAGTGCCATCCTTCCCTGCACCTCCACTTCTTTATTTTTCCAGTTCCCTTTTGTTCCTCCTTCCTTTCTTCTTTCCCTCCTTCCTGCCCTCTTTTCTTCTCTCTTTCCTTCCCTCCTTCCCTCTTTTCCTTCTTTCTTTCTTTCTTCTTTCACCATAATGTCATGATTGTCTCTCCAGCTCTTCTTTGTTTCATATAGTTGTATGCCTGGGTCACGTGGGCTGCAAAATCTTGGGCACTTCTGATTCTCCATTTTGCCTACGCCCTGGGCAGGAATTGTCCCCAAGCCCACCTGTTCCAGAGAGGAGGCCAGGAACCCCACTGTGGCAGCCAGGTACTCAGATACCGGGGTTAGTAGGCAGCGGCTCACTGATGCAGAGAGGCAAACAGAAAACTAAAGGGACATGGAGTCATGCCAAGCAGATAGGTTTAAAAGGAAAAGCTTCCTTGGTGGGAAAAATGAACTAATCACTGATTCACAACCCCTCCTGATCGCACATCCTGCCCAGAATCGCAGAGCCCGCCTCCTTTTTGAGACCCACATGAACACTGGAGCGCAGTCACCCCCGCAGGCCCCATGCTGGCCGCCTGTTCAGCATTGCTGCAGAGCACTAAGTTCAAACCTCACGCAAGGGGTATGTCACAGGCAAGGCTTGGCAGAGTGAGTGATGTACTCACAAGTAGCTAATGAGCCCATGATCATTTGTAGTTTTATATGAAATGAGATGAGCAAAACAACAAATTCAAAAAGCAATCAATTTGGGCCCCAATGTTAAGCCAGTCTGAAAGGCTTTCCACTAAGGGGCCAAGAGTATGGCTTCTGAGTCCTCAGACCAGGACTCTGGGCCTTCAAGTGCGAACGTGTCACTGCATTCTTGCTCTGGGAAATGAAGGGTCCAAACAATGCTCAGTTAGGAAGTTAACGGTGAATCAGGGGTTGGGTTATGGGGAAAACAACTTGGTCTTCGGGATCAGGCAGACTTCCACTCCCAGGGTGAAACTTCTTTCACTTCAGACCAGAGATCTTTTTCTAACTAATACAGCCTCCTTCAAAACTAGCCTTTGCTTCCCAGGCACCACGCATGCTTTCTTTACAATGTTCCCAAAGCCCTGGCTAAGCAACCTACCGGCAAGTGAGAGGAAGGAGGCAAGCCTAGTGATCTCCTACAGGGACACTGACTTAGCAGATGCAAAGGTATCGCCCCTGGCCAGGATCGACAAGCACAGAGAGCACCCTGCCCCTCCTCGGGTTCCAGGGAGCTCAGCACCGTGTGATTCCGATCCCTGCCCCCACAACCTCCCCGGAGAAGGTTTCAGTTTTCCCAGATGACTCTCAGCCAGCTAGGCGCCCTTGGCATTCTAGTCGCGTGAACAGCAATATGTATCTTTGCTTTTATCCCCTGAAGTTCAAAAAGGATCACGTCCTTTGGGGCGGCGATGGGGGCTGCTGGCTCTTGATGGAGATGCCAGCTCTGGAGTGACACTGGAGTGAGGCTCGGGAAGAAAAGGGCCCTCTGCAGTCCATAACTTGATTGGAAGATATTATAATGCAGTTGAAGTCAGAATCCCTGGGTTCAGGACCCAGATTAGCCATTTACTAGGTACATGTTGGGCAAGTCACTCAAACTTTCGCAGCTCCAATCCCCTTATCTGCAAAATGTGGCTTTATCATTAAGTTTTGCCAATAATTCAGAGTTAATAAAAAGAAAACACCCATTCTAGCAGTTTGGTTTCAATATTAAGCTAATCTGAGGGCCAACATGCTATAGAGCAAAGCATATGAGCTTTTGAGTCACAAGATGAAGGAAGATCAGGCTCTTAACCACTCTGAGATTCTGTTTCCTCCTCTATAAAAAGATAATGACAGGTCAAGGGGTAGGGGGTCTGGCAATCTTAGTCAAAGACCGAACTTGCACTTCGCAGTGTAGCCTTGGGCAAGTAATTCAACCTCCCAATATGTCAGTTTCCTTCACTGTTCCGTGCGACTAATGTTACCAATTTTTGCATGTGATTATGATTTTTAAATGGAATAATGAATGTGTGTAAAAAATCTTCTAGAGAGATGACTAGCATGTAAGAGACACTTAATAAAAATAAAATGGAGGGCACCTGGATGGCTCAGTCGGTTAAGAGTCTTGACTTCGGCTCAGGTCGTGATCTCGCAGTTTGTGAGTTCAAGCCCGGCATTGGATTCTGTGCTGACAGCTCAGAGCCTGGAGCCGGCTCAGATTCTGTGTCTCCCTCTCTCTCTAACCCTCCCCAACTCATACGCGCACACGCGCTCTCGCTCTCTCTCTCTTTCAAAAAATAAACATTAAAAATAAATAAATAAAATGGAAACTATTATTATCATTGTATGTGATTATCCTTTGTAATTATGTGAAGGGTAATACACATATCAGTTATTATTAATTTTCTTTCCCCCCCACCTCACACAATGCCTAAGGCTACAGAGGAGTGCCTAAAATTATTACCTTAGAAAACTAAATAAATTAACCTGTAGTCAGAACACCATTATTCAAATAAATGTATTTGGATAGTCAAGAGCTTGAGCTGAGAGTCACATTGCTTGGGATAAAACCCAGCTGTATGACCCCAGGAAAGTCACTTACCCACCCTGTGCTTCAGTTTTGTCATCTCTAAAATGGAATGATAATTGCAGTCACCTTGTATTGTCATTGTAAGAATTAAATAACCTTAATAAATTGAAACATGAGAAGTCCTTAGAAAGTGTCTAACTCATAGCCAATGTTTAGTAGATGTTGGTTATTTTATGTTACTGTTTTGTGCCAATAAATATGCTAACAGTTTGGTAAATCACAGATCACTATGGTAGGTTAATCCATTCCCTGAAGAATTCAGAATCCATGGAGAAAATAGACCCTATATAACCAGACTTTAGGCTCTCCCAGCTGATGCATTGTGCAATTTTGAAAAAGTTGCCCCTTTCTTCAAGACACTTTCCTGTCATCTGCCAGAAATTTTTCACAAAAAATGTGCAACAATTATTAATATGAAAGATGCCCCACAGTCTTGTGCAGTATACAGCTTTAACAACTATACCTAGGGACCCTGTATAACTGAACATAAAAAAATGTGTGTACGTGAGTGTGTGTGTATGTGTACCAAAGCACACATTTTATTAGTAATGAAATAAAGGATCAAGTAAGGGGGAAAGATAGGGAGAGAGCAAAAGAAGACTGTGTAGAAAGTGACATTTACATTGGGCCTTGAATGAGGAGTAGAAATCTGCCAGGTAGAACTGAGGGCTAGAAGGGGAGAATGAAAAAGGATATCCAAGCAGAAGAAATAAACTAAGCCAAGCTGAGAAGCACAAACATGAGTATGAAGTTTGAGGACTACTGTTGCAAGGAGCAGGGAGTCATCCCATGTTCTGAAATGGAGGAAGATTCCAGAATAAGTTAGTTTAACTTGGCACTTCTCTCTCAGTAAATGGAAGGGAAACTTTATATGATAGAAGGTGGCCCAGTGGGCTCAGGGATTACTGGTTGGCATCATGGGGACAATGTGTGGACCCTGGAAGCCCAACAGTAGAAGGCATTGGCCAAATCCAGGAGGTAGGGAAGAAAAAGGAAACTGGACACAACACCCCTGTTTACTAAAGGCAGAAAGGCTAAGTCAACTATTGTGTGCACACCAAACCAAGGAATACACACAGCTATTAAAAGGAATAGTATGCATATAAAAGATCTCCAAGAAATATTACTGATTGAAAAGAGCAAGTAATCAAACAAAATACACAGTATGATCTTCCTTTTTATAAAGCAAACACTCATATATACACACAAAACAATATCCCATAACCCCATTCATATGTATATGAATATGTAGAAAATGTTCTTCAACGGACCCTTGATGCACTGATAATAACAGTGGCCTCTAGGAATAAGTTAAGCTTGTAAAGGTGGTCAAGGGAAACTCAGACTCATCACATCATTCCATTTTTATAAGGAAAATGTGCTCATGTATCACCATGTAATTAAAAATTAAGTTTGAAAAGAAATCAAAGATTAATATGGAGCTGGCTTTGAAGACAAACGTGTCCCTCTTCCCAGTTTTGTTCCCAAAGTGATATTAACCAACCCCCACCATGTGTCTCAACCCAACAAACAGAACTAGAGACCAGACAGGACTATCCCAAGGCATTCTGCCTCACAATAAACCAAAGCAGGCTGAAGTTACTAATCTCAATAAACACAAGAACCAGAGGTTTCTTAAGAGTACCACCTCATTCCACACAGGACTGTCTTCGTACCAGTGTGAAATAACCCTCATTTACTAAGGTTCAGCTGTTGCTGGGCAACATGGCAGGAAGGATTTTCATTACAGCTAAAGCTTTATGGCTTTGAAAAAAGGAGTTCGTGACCACACCACCAAGGTAATAAAGAACAAAAGGCCCAAGTGTGCTTTTTTTTTTCCCCTCACATGTTTTAAGTTCTCTCTCTAGTATCATGGAACTGGAAGAATATTCTGCTAGGAACTGTTCATGGAGAAGTAGGCCTTCCGTTGGGATTTGCACCAAGGGATACAGCCGCATAAATAGCAAGGTAACACTTAATTTTCTCTGCACAACCGTCATTAGTTTAGGCGGTACTCCATACAAATGCCCCTGGTCAACCCAAGAAAACCTGTTGAAGTCACACACAAGAAACTGTCTAGAAGCCAAACGTTGTTGTTAAATTGAATTAAGTGTTTTATGTGTCACTTTTTGAAAAATAAACTGTATGACACATTTACCAGACCAGAAACTGCAGAAATACTTAAGATTCCACAGTTGAGACTAGTACATGTCTTGATTCTGTAGTAGGAGGTTTTCCATAGAGGGATTACAAAATGGAATATTTAGGTAACTATGGCTTATTATAAAATGGGTCAATAAATGCTGTTGGTCCGTTTTTCTGTGATATGCAAGGCAGAGCCCAAACAAGCTGCCCAAACAAGCTCCTAGAGGTGAATCATTACCTTGCGAACTCTGTTCTCGTTGCTCTGAAATTGCCAGCACCGTTGTCTCTTCCTCTTTCTCCTCTGTGCATTACTTACAACGGAGTGAAGCAAAATAAACCTTTAAACAAGAAGGTATTTTGTGCTTTCCTTTTACATTACCTTCATCCATGTTACTATGGATTTTCTAAATAAATACCAAGGTTTTCAACACTCATGAAATACAATACAGTAAGCACACAAAGACATTTTACCAGATGGTACACGAGTAACCAAAAAAGGCAACAATTAACATTTAAATATTCACGGTTTGTGTTCAGATGCAGAAGAGATGAGTTCTTTAAAGGCAAGATCCAATTAGCTGATGAGATTGTGTACTTACACTCAGTAAAAGTTTTGAACCAACAGTTAAATAATATATGAAGAAGTTCCGGGTCAGTTTAGGCCACTGGATATGAAGATGTTTGCAGACAGGGCTCTTGAGAGGTAAGGTAGACTTCTGCAGTCAAGAGTTCGTGGAAATGGGCACCTGCGTGGCTCCGTTGATTGACCGTCTGATTTCAGCTCAGGTCATGATCTCACTGTTCCCAAGGTTGAGCCCTATGTCGGGCTCTGTGCTCACAGCTCAGAGCCTGGAGTCTATTTTGGATTCTGTGTCTCCCTCTCTTTCTGCCCCTCCCCTACTTGCCCTCTGTCTTTTTCTGTCTCAAAAATAAATAAACATTAAAAAATAAGAGTCTATGGAAATTGTGATTTTCTTTTCAAAAAGCACTTCTCTAGTAAATTAGCTCTAAGAGGGTGTGGCTAAGGAGATAGGAGGTAGAGAAGTATCCTCTACTCTTACTTTTACTTATTATTTTTTTTAATAGGCATCATACCCAATGTGGGGCTTGAATTCACAACCCTGAGATTAAGAGTCACATGCTCAATTGACTGACCCAGCCAGCCTCCTATCTTACGTTAGTGCCCTTTCCTCGAGGGGATGTTAATCTTAAGCAACCAGCAAGGTTATCTACCACAGACAAGTAGGTAGTAATTGGGAAAAAAGTGTTGTCAGGTATTCTAGGAAAAGAAAGTAAGGTGTGCAAAGACCTGCAAATGGCACAGAGAACCACACAACGTGGAAAATAAAAATATTTCAAGGCAGTGAAATGTAAGGTGCAAGTAGAGGCTGTGATGAAGATGGACCTGGATATTCTAGACTTAACCTTGAGAACAATGGAGAGACTTTGAAGAGTTTTAAATCAGGAAAATCTATAATTAAGAGTTTTCTTAAGTGTATTATTCAGCAAGTGTTTATTTTACAATTCAAACTGGTTCAACCAATCACATAGATGTGTTGATTCATGTAAAAATCCAGAGAGAGAATAGAATTAGGCACAGTCCTTCCATGGGTCAAACTCCATTACTATGTGTGTCTCTCGGTTGTTCCACAGGCCATATTGACTTTATCCATTGCTAAACTCCTTCAGGGATCAAAATGGCTGCCAGGAGAAGCGAGCTACTCACAAGCTCACTCAGATGTGGGAGAAAGAGACAACTATTGATTTCCAAAGCCAGATTTAAATTTTGTTCTGATGAGATCAACATGAACTAGTCCTTACGGCCATGCTCACGGCCATGAACTAAGTCTAGCCACACCCAGAACCATTCATTGAGGCAAAGGGATAAAATACTGCTAACTGAACTATAACTGAGTCTAATCTTGAAGCACATCCAAAGTATGTAACTACCCTTACACAGGGAGGAAGGTGACCAAAGGAGTAGATCCATAAAGGAAAATCCAAAGAAAGCAAGATGGGAAGCAGACAGACCAATCTGATGTTATAATGTGGCAGACATTGTTGATGTCTAATCCAAGAAGCATTTCCTCCTCCTCTGTTGCTAACATAACTCTACTTTGTTTGGGAATTATGTGACCTTTTGCTTCAGGGGCCCTTCTCTACTTCTTTTTGCAATGACTGGTTTGGGCGTGGACATGCAACCCAGTCTTCGCCAATGGGAACAGAGAGAGAATATGCTTTGGGGTCTTTTCCTTGCTCATAAAAAGATATTTACTGATGCCAACACCACTTTTCTTCTTCCATTTGTGTTGTCCTGTCTGTGTGTGACACCTGCAACTGCCATCTTGCAGCCATGAGAGAAGGTAGCTCTGAAATGTTGGGGATGGCACAGTAAGAGGCTGGAAAGCACCTTTGGCGATGTCATTATGTAATTAAACCAACCCTAGAACTGCCCTGGCTCCAGACTTCCCTTTCTGTGAGATAACAACCCCCTTACTGTTGATGCCACTTTTGTTGGTTACTCTTATTTGTAGTTCAAAACATCTTACCTGAAAAAGTGTGTTTGCTCCATTTGTTCTTTTTCTCTCTTCCTTGTCTACCCACCTTCCTCTTCCTCCTCCTCCTCTTCTTTATTCAGAGCTTGGATAGTTTAATTTTTGAAACTCTGTTCAGGAAAACAGATCAAAACTCTTAAGGTTGAAATATCTGGAAAAGTTTGGGGCTGCCTCTTTTGGTTTGTCCATGCCAAATCACAACACAGGATGCTGCTCTGATCCCTTATAAACTGTGGCTATTTAACAGATAATATTTAAAGAGAGCCAACCAGAACATACTTACTAGGCATTTTCTATGTCCAAGACACAATGTGGAAGGCAAAAAGGAAGAAATCCAGAATCCATCACTGTCTGAGCAAGGTAAAGTTAGTTGTTTATTCTTACAGATATCTTTACTTAAGATCATTGGCTATTGTGGTAGCCCTTATGGTGCTACTTCAATCTTCTCCAGACAGATTGCTAACATATAGGTTGCCACGCTTTTTACAGATGACCCCCCCCCCTCCAACCACAGCTTGCTGAACAGCTCTGAGGACCAGCAGCCTACTAAGTGGTCTGTCTTCGAGCTCCACCACTCCTATAGAGGCACATCTACAGAATCCAGTCTGGCCAACCCAATGAGTTCTTCTATTAATGGGAATTTTCACAGGACCCACACAAAAAAATCAGCGGACCATGGAGTTGTAAAGCTCTCAGAGGAGAAGCAATGGCATCAGAATTTTGGTAAGTATGAAAGAAACGATTCACGCATTTTGTTTTCTTAAATGGGTCATGATTTTGTTGGAGTATACTCCACAAAAGTCATTAAAATGAGTGATGTGCACATTTAATTTTTGTATCAATATTTATAAAATACTAGTAACTAAATCTTTGACAACTATTTAAAATTAAGATGAAAACTGTTAGAACCTTAATTTTATTTTTTTATGCAATGTTTGGGCTTTATTTTTTTTTAATATAACACAATTTATTTTTTTAACATATGCAATTATTTTCCATCATTTACAATACAGTAGTTACAATGACCCTCCAAACAGAAAAGCAAAGTAAAAAATCAAAACACCAACTTCTATTTCATGTAATTAGACATATACAGAAATGAGAAAGTTAAGTAACAACTAGTTAATCACCTAATTTCACAGCTATCTGAAGTGGCAATCGTTATATAGCAGCTTATCTATGATACATTCAAGATAAATGATACAATTTATTACTTGCCCATAAGCTACAACACAGCCTGCTTAATATCTTTCCTTAAGTTCTACCTCTATACTACAATATACTTGAGGTCCATGCAAAAAAAGTAGCTATCTTATATGTAGAAAATGGATGATTAAGTCTTTGGTGTTGTAAAAGCAACTTCATTTAAACATAACCACCCCCACCACCAAAAAAAGAAGAGAAAAAAAAAAAGTAAAGAAAATAATAAGGGAAAAACCCAAGACACACCTCCTATGGGAAAAAAAAAAAAACAGCATGTAATTTCTGTCCTTGATGGAATGTATTAAATAAGCAAACACCCCCCAACAAGCAAAACAAGTACTACAATGTAAAAATATTAAAAATCCTTCATTTTAAATATTCAAAATTCGGTTAGTGTATGGAAACAAAATCTTGAAGATCGGTGCTCAAATTGAAAAACTACAACCCAAGAGATCAAAAGGGAATTTATTGCAATATAGAAAGGCTGATAAGCAGAACACCTGTCAACAGTACACTAACAATAAAAATCAGGGGCGCCTGAGTAGCTCAGTCAGTTAAGGTTTCACTTTAGCCAAAGTCATGATCTCGTGGTCCATGAGTTCCAGTCCCCACCACCCCACACCATCTGGCTCTGTGCTAACAGCTCAGAGCCTGGAGCCTGCACAGGATTCTGTGTCTCCCTCTCTCTCTGCCCCTCCCCTGCTAGCGCTCTGTCTCTCTCTCTCTCTTTCAAAAACAAAATAAATGTCAAAAAAATAAAATAAAATGCTTAACAGTGACCAACATGGTCATTTTCTCATCCTCAACAAAGAGATAAAACTATATTGTTCACTAGCTTCACATGATACGTTTCATTTGCTACTTTTCCTGGGAAAACAATGTGTTATAAAACAGTTGGACTTGTTATAACTAAAGTCAGCTGACACCAGAATAAAGAATGGGAAAAGCTCCCAAACATTTCTCTAGCAAACTCAAACATGAGTTTCAGTCAATCAATTTAAAAAGAAAAATTAATTTGCATGTAGCCTAAAGTCTGGCAGTCGCTTTAGGCTTTTACAAGTCAAAAATAGGATGGAGACAGAGAGAGAAGGGGGGAGTGGGGAGAAGGAAGGAAGGTAGTAGCAAAGAAATAGGAAATGAGAGACATGCTTGATTTTAGGACTCTATGGAAAGCTATTAACAATTATTGGGTCTGGATTGTCATTTATTTATATAGGTATCTCTCTCTCACTTGATATTACATCCCCTAAATATCTTGCCAAAAAATATCTTAGTTCATTATACATATAATTATATAGAGAATATAATCATGTTATATACTATATGTTACATATACAACATACATAATATATTATATATATTAAAACTATAGAGTATTTTATAACATATAATAATATATATGATACAGACAAGTAAATACATCTTGGAAATAAGGAATAATAGTGAAAATAAAAGAAAAACAGTTAATTTAACATACTTTACCAGACCCTGTCCACTCGCGAGAAATAGGCTAAGATTTGGGGTCAGCAGCCTAGCAGCTACTTCAGAAGGCATCTGGTCCAAGAAGCTTTAGAGAAACCTACGTTTGATGCCCAGCTCTCACCAGTTCTATGGCCTTGAGAGAAGTCACTGAACCTTCTAGGTCTCAGTTTCTTCCTTTACAAAATGGAAATGATGACAGGAATCCCTTAGCTACGAATTACACAAGTCAAGTACAGGCACACCTCAAAGATACTGCCAGTTCAGTTCCAGACCACTGCAATACAGCAAGTTAAATGAATTGTTTTGCATTCCCAGTATATATCAAAGGTATGCTTATAGTACACTGTAGTCTATTAAGTGTGCAGTAGTTTATCTAAAAACACAGTGTACACACCTTAATTTAAAAATACTTTGTTTATAAAAAATGTTAACCATCATCTGAGCTTTTAGCAAGTTGTTATCTTTTTCTGGTGGAAGGTCTTGCCTTGGCAGTGATGGCTGCAAGATGGTGCTTGCTGACAATTGGGGTGGCTGTGGCAATTTTTAAAATAAGACAACAAAGTTTGGTGTATTGATTGACTTTTCCTTTCACAAATCATTGTTCTGTAGCAATGCTGTTTGATAGCATTTTATCCAGAATACAACTTCTTTCAAACTAGGAGCCAGTCTTTTCAGACTTTGCTGCTGCTTTTATCAAGTTTATGTTTTTATTTATTTTATTTATTTAGAACACTTATATTCTAAATCCTTCACTGTCTTTCAACAGTCTTCACAGCACCTTCACCAGGAGTAGATTCCATCCCAAAAAAAACACTTTCTTTGTTCATCCACAGAAAGCAGCTCCTCCTCATCCATTTCATTTTTACCCTGAGACTGTAGCAACCTAGTCCCGTCCTCGGGCTCCACCTGTGGTCCTGGTCCCCTTGCTGTTGCCATCACATCTGCGGTTTCTTTTGTCACTGAAATCTTGAGCCCCTCGAAATCATCCACAAGGATTGTTGATCAACTGCTTTCAAACTCATTAGCATTGAAATTTTGACCTCTTTTCATGAATTGTGGATGTTCTTAATGGCATCTAGAAAGGTGACTCCTTTCTAGAAAATTCTCCATTTCTTTTGCCTGGATCCTTCAGAGGAATTACTATCCATGGCATTATAAAATGCATTTCTTTAATAATAAGTTCGGAAAGTCGGAATTGCTCCTTGATCCAGAATGGATGCTGTCCTGGCGTGCATGAAAACAACATGAATCTCATTGGACCTCTCCATCAGAGCCCCCCGGTTACCAGATGCATTGTCAATGAGCGGTCATATTTTGGAAGGAATTTTCTTTTCTGAGCTGGAGGTCTCAACAGTAGACTTAAAATATTCAGTAAACCATGTAAACAGATGTGCTGTCATCCAGATTTTGTTGTTCCATTTTTAGAGCACAGGTAGATTTAGCATTTTGGAGCCTACAGTTTTTGGAATCGTCAATGAGCACTGGTTTCCACCTAAAGTCACAGGCTGCTTTAGCCCCCAACAAGAGCTGGCCTGTCCTTTGAAGCTGCAAAACCAGGCACTGACTTCTCCTCTCAAGCCATGACAGTCCTAGATGGCATCTCCTTCCCGTAGAAGGCCGTTCCATCTCCATTGAAAAAGTCTACTGTTTCGCATAGTTACTTCCATTAATTAGCTTAGCTGGATGTCCTGGATAACTTGCCGTAGCTTCTGCAGCAGCACTTGCTGCCTCGCCTGCGTTTTTATGTTATGGGGACGGCTGCTTTCCTTAATCCTCGTGAACCAGGCTCTACTAACTTCAAATTTTTCTTCTGCAGTTTCCTCACCTCTCTCAGCCATCATAGAATTGAAAAGAGTCAGGGCCTTGCTCTGGATTGGTTTAAGGGAGTGTTGTGGTTTGTTGGATCTTCAATCCAGACCATTCAAACTTTCTCCATATTGGCAATAGGCCGTTTCTTGCCATTCCTGTGTTCACCGGAGGAGCGCTTTTAAGTTCCTTCAAGAACTTCACTTTTGCATTCACAACCTGGCTAACCATTCTGCACAAGAAGTCTGGCTTTCAACCTATCTTGGCTTTTGACATGTCTCCCTCACTAAGCTTAATTGTCCTTAGCTTTTGATTTAAAGTAAGAGGCAGGTGACCCTTCCTTTTATTTAAATACTTAGAGGCCGTTATAGGGTTCTTAATAGGCCTAATTTCAATATCGCTGTGTCTCAGGGACTAGGCAGGCTCACGGAAAGGGGGAGAAACAAGAAAGCAGCCAGTCAGTGGAGCAGTCAGAACACACAGCACTTGTTAGGTTCGCTATCTTATATGGGCACCATTCATTACACATCAAAACAATTACAAAAATAACATCAAAGATCACTGATCATAGATCCCCGTAACAAATATAATAATGATTTTTAAAGTCTGAAACAGGGGTGCCTAGGTGGCTCAGTCGCTTAAGCCTCCAGCTTTGGCTCAGCTCATGATCTCACGATTCATGGGTCCGAGCCCTGCATCGGGCTCTGTGCTGGCAGCCAGCTCAGAGCCTGGAGCCTGTCTTCAGATCCTGTGACTCCCTCTCTCTCTGACCCTCCCCTGCTCATGCTGTCCCTCTCTCTCTCAAAAATAAATAAAAACATTAAACAAATTTTGAATTAAAAAAAGTCTGAAATATTGTGAGAATTACCAAACTGTAACACAGAGGCACAAAATGAACAAATGACATTGGAAAAATGGCACCAATAAACTCACTTGGGGCAGGGTTGCCACAAACCTTCAATTTATTTTTTAAAAATGTAATGCAAAGTACAATTAAAAAAAAAGATGCACAACAAAATGAGGTATGCCGAGGGGCATCTGGATAGCTCAGTCAGTTGAGCATCTGATTCTTGATTTTGGCTCAGGTCATGATCAGTTTGTGGGTTCAAACCCCACATAGGGCTCTGCACTGATGGTGTGGAGCCTGCTTCGGATTCTCTCTCCTTCCTTCTCTCTCTGCCCTTCCAGTCATGGACTCTCTCTCTCTCTCTCCCTCCCTCTCTCTCTCTCTCTCTCTCTGTCAGAATAAATAAATAACCTTGAAAAAGCTTTTTTTTTTAAATGAGGTATGCCTGTATCTAATAAGACACGTGGCATTCAGCAAATGTTTAATACAAGTAAGCAATTAAATAGCTCATATGGTGCATAGAATAAAAAATAAAACCAGTTGCTCGGGGCCAGCTAGCAAACAGCTAACCCTCTAATCCCAGCAGAACTCCAGCAAAATCCAAGTAAAGAGGATGACGATCCCCTCCAATTTCTTTAGCAACACTTGAGTTTGAATCAATCATTGTGAAAAACAAAATAATTTACACATGGCCAGAAGTTGGCCAGTGGTTTCAGGCTTCACCATCGGCATTTGGGTTTGGTTGCAGGTGTGTGTTTGGGGGGAGGGGGAGTGTGCACGCATGCATGTGCGTTATGCTATCGTTTTAATTTAGTAACCCCTTGACTAAAAGCGTTTCGTCCCTTCACAGAATTGTACAGGTGGCTTCAACATTGGCCTTCCTTCTTCTATTTACTTCAGAAATAAACTGGACTTCCCGGCTCCGCTTTCCTTTCCCAGCATCACTGGAGACTGTGAGCTTTCTCTGGCTGAGAAGCCAAGAGAGTCCACTGAACCAGATTAACATCATTTTAATGGATCAACCAGTGACAAGTGCTAGACTCACTAACTAGGTGGCAGACTTCCCTGCCCAAGCTCCCGGGAGGATTTCAGATTTCACGCACACCCAGCCCGCTTGGCTCACCACATCTTTCGGCTCCAGATCTTCTGGGATTCCAGTCAGCGGGCCCATGTGTCTCGTTCTACCTCGGAAATCCCCAGCCACTGAGACGTGATGATTTTTCCACACCTCACCCCTGGGTGTGTCAGCACACAAAGCCAAAGCATTTGAACTCTTTCGAACTCATTAAAATACAAATACAACCGTGGTCTGCTAACTCAGCATCCACTCCTCTGGCTCTCCACATCCCACTGCTCCCCCAAACTCACAACCCCGGTAGATCCCCTGAATAAAGACATGTGTGACTGTCTCTGGTGGTCTGGAAACAATACAGTCGTATTTAATTCCCACTTGTGCCTGATTATATTTTCAGTAGGGCAATAGCCTATGCTGTCTCCCACATTAAGCATCCCTCTGAGGCCATAAAAGACATGACTGGAGGCCAAAGTCGCACTTTCCCACAGGGGCCAAAATGGCCATATTTCTCAGAATATTTTTATCCAGAACCGATTTGAAATGCTTGGAGAAAGAAATTTTTTAAAGTATGGTCAGAAAAGTAGAAATAAGAACTAAATGTCCTTTATCTGGTTAAAGGACTGCTTGGGACATTTGGTGGGAAAAAAAAAATCTCTGGGCCTCAGATGACAACAGCATGAAGGGAACACATTGGGATTATCAGAAGTCAGAAGAGAGTGGATGGGACACTTTTAGCCAAGCTTCTGACAAAGAAACACCCCCTCAGTCAACCACATGATTTGACTGTACCCTCAGCGTTGCTCATGACTGGACAAACAAAACAGCACAGGCCCAAGAGCTCGGGATTTGGACTAGATGTAGGGGTCCTTTTCTGGGGTCTTGTTGAGGGCTGTTATGGGACTCTCCCACATGCTAACTGCAGGTCTTGGGGTAAGTAACTTAAGAACTTAAGCCCCGATCCCTTCCTTTGCAAGATGGGCTAATGTCTCTTCCTTAGGGCTGCCATGAGCTGAACCAACAGCTTAATACTGCACGTAGAATAAGAGAAGGCAACGACCATTTCTAAGCACCCATCATGGGATGGACAGTGGTCAAAAAATGGTCACTGCCCTCAGAGAGCACACAGCCCAGTGGAAAAGAAACATGCACATGTTTAATTGGAACATAATGCATGCCTGTTTCAGCTGCCATTGCACATGCGGCTCCAGGAGCACAGGACAAGGGACATTTTCCTGGCACAACCAGGAAGCACGTGCTGGCGGTCTCCTCCCAGGGCCTCTGCACTTTCTCATCACATCCTGTGACAGACGACCTCGAGCAAAGAAATGGCATGATGATCAGTCTGGCTCCCGACCTTGCGTTCAACGTGAAAAGTTCCCAAATACAGTTGGCCACATTCCGTGACCCCATCGGGCCCCCTGAAACCAGTTATGCCTGTGCCATTTTCAAAGTCTGGAAGACTCTCTTAAATAGCTTCTTCCTCCAAGGACCTTGGTCACTTCATTTATTTTCTCAAGGACTTTTGAGTCCACCTCACATCACACAGTCATTCAGCTGTACAGAATGTCTTCCATCAGAATCTTCCCGTGAGAGTGGAAATGTCAAAATCAATTTCCTGGAAAAGAAACAAAAATGGGGCTTTTTTTTTTTCTTAAAATTGTCTTGATAGCAAAATTTATGAGAGTAGAAAAACGCCCTGAGGGATCAGATGGAAGGCTCATTTGAAGGGTCATGTTCATCTGGACTGGGAAAACCCTGAAGAAGAAACTCCACTGGGCCCCAGAGAATAGACTATATGTTGAAATTTCTCCTGACTTTTAACAGCTACAGTTCTTTTGCAGCAGGCTGGTTACATCTCAGGGCTAGTGGGTTGGCAAGGTGTTTTACTGAAGGAGCTGAAGTCACAGACAGAGGCTGGCATGACATATTTGCAGACAGCCTGGCGATGGGTGAGGTATGTCCAGGTGCCAAAGATACTTGGAGAGGCCCAGGGCCCCGTTAAGCTGTCTGGAGCTTCAACTACAAGGAATGCTAAGATCTTACGGGAATATATCTGCACGTAGGGCCCATTGTAACCCAGATCACCATTCCAGACTCATTACCGAGTGGTCAAAAGTAAACTGGTTCCTTTGCCACAAACAGAAGTGAAAATCGGTAACGGGTTTTTTTCCGTACTGTTTCTGTCCCCACTAAATAAGTGTTGAGTGGAAGTTAAAGATCATCAGTTTGAAGAGATGCCAACTTTCTATCCTCCCTGTGGGCCCCAACCCCACCCCAGCCAGCTGGTCCAGACATACAGGCAACTGTTCCTGAGCCTCGGGATAGAAAGACTGAGCACAGCGTGGGCATGGTTCAGGCAAGTCACCAGATCTGACACACAGGACTGATCAGAAAAATGATCCCACAGCAGGTCCCAGGACAGAGCCCTCAAAAATGGGAAGCCAGGGGCCATCTTGGCCAAAGCCCTGGTAACTGGGCCGGATACATGTGTGAGGGCACTGGTCAGGGCCTGGGTTGAGGGAAACAGTAAGGAGAGTCCCATTCAGAACAGGTGGATCCAGATTTACAATTAAGGGCAGCAATTTTGATGGAAGAGGACTAGGAAAGCTGAGCGTAGCTAGCACTTTACATGGGCTTGAGAAAATGTCAGTTATGTATATCAAAAAATGTAAGGGCTTGGAGATTTAGGACAGGCAAAGCCTTCCAAAAACACACTGCAAGTCACCCCTGACCCTGCAGAATCTGAAAGTTTCTTGGATTCAGAATTCTCTGTGGTCACCATGCTAAGGTCCCAAACAGAATGGCAGGCTTAGAAAGCAGGACCCACAGTGAAAGACAGACTCAGGCTTGCAAAGGTCAGCTGCCGGTGTCCTCCAGCAGCAGACAGGAGGGAGGGAGACAGGAAGGCTGGCCGCAGTCCCCACGCCACGAGGCCGTTCCGCAGTCGGCAGAGGAGCAAGCATCCTCAGCAGAGTGGGGATGATGTCTGGACGTGTCCCCTGACAGTGTGGGCCCGGAGCACCGGGGCCGCTTAATCGTTTCCTGCCGACGGCCCAGACGGGTCTGGGAAGAGGCAGGGACAGGCTAGAGCTGCAGGTGGGAGGTCTACGTGGCCAGCTGTGGTGACGCTGGAGGGAGGCTGAGGCAGGGAAAACACACGGAGGTGGGGGTGGGGACCGACAGGGCACACTGAAACAAATCCTTGAGTCTCCCGAGGAGGAAGAAGACAGGTCGTTCAGTGTGGGGAAGGAACTTCCTTCCCTCTTTCTATATTTTCCTTCCTCTCTCTTTCCTCCCAGGCATCCAGCTCCAGGCAGGATGAGCTATCCCAAGGAAGAAGAAATAAAAACAACTTTTAAATTACTGGAGGTCATGTCCTGTTGGAAACAGGAACAAGGGAACAGTGTGCCATCTCTGTCACAGAGGCTGCCATGACCCCCAGCCAAAGAAACTGTGTGCTCTGTTGGTAATGGCTTTATAGCCTCGGGCCCAGATGCAAATCCACAAATCATGCTCCCTTTAGGAAAGCTGCTAAGCAGCCCCACGACAGCCACTAAAGCACACATTCTTTTTATTGCAGATGATCCTGCAAGATTTTCCTTTGCGAGCTGAGTACAGATACCGTCATCCAAGAGGTGGTCTCCAGGGCTCTTTCATCTTTACCCGCATGTTCCTGCACGATTGGCCCAGAAGAGAAAGAGGAGGCCCTCAGTCACACCAGGAGGGCCAGTGAGTGAGCAATGGCACCTTAGCTCCATTTTCCAAGTGAAATCATTTAGAATTCACTAATAACCAAAGAAGCAGCCACCGTTTTTTAATTTTCAGGTGAAACATCACTGTCTTCAGAGCATAAATCTTCTGAAGGCTGCCCTTCTTCCAACCAGTCTCAATCTGATGGCACGTGTTGGTTAAGCGCCCATGCTGTCCGCAGCCAGACAGGATGTGGCAGCAGCCAGAGGATGTTGTTGGCAGTACTTAGATGCAGCCGCAAGCCACACCGAAGAAACTTTAAAACAAAGATGCAAGATGGACCTCGAGAGACAAAATCTAAACCCAGTCCTTGGAAAAATAGGCCACGTACTTTAATGAGTCAGAACACCTCCCTGAATATGCCGATCATTTGCTGTGTTGGGTAGAGAAGCAGCAGGCTTGGTCAAGCAGACACAGGACTGTGACAGTGGCCGGCAAGGGAGAGGGTGTACTCAGCACTGGCTTGCGTGATCCAGCGACATGCAGAGCTCTGTGGGAAGCAGGTGCATCAGGCTGACTGGAGCCCAAGGCATGAAACACACTGTTCGTTTAACTCACCAAGCAACCTCTGCTGACAGTCTGGACCCCCCACCCCCACCCAGGAGGCCCACGGTGGGAGAGCGTGTCAGTGATGGTCAAGAGCACTGCTCTAGTTCCTTTAGTGATTCTGCTTCTTAATTTTAATTGACTTTGTTTACTTAATTTACAAAGAATTTGGTTACTGTAAGTTTGCCTTTGAGAAATTGGGTGTGCCATTGCCTATGGTAAACTCAATCAACATTAACTGAGTGAGAAAATAAATTTAGGAAATAAATAAAATTAGGCTCCTTTGCCCACAAGACTAAAGAAATGAAGGGAAATCCCTGTAGGCAAAGCCTCTCTGTAAGCAGCTGGAGAGGTAGTCTGCTGGCCTCTCTGGTCTGCCATAATTGTTCCTTGATCAAACATGCAACTAACATGTTCCTAACACAGACAAGTGCAAATAAAACCAGCTCTTGGGCTGGGGTGGGGGTGGGGGTGCAGGGAGGAGGCCAGGGGAACTTTCATACTTCAGAGAATAATATAAAGCAACAAACAACTAACTATATTGCGTGGGCAGGGAAGCTGACGCTGGGCTTTGTAGGTTTACAGGGATGGAGGATTGGCCCAAGGTATCCCAGATAGGATGGAAATACCTGTGAAATAGAAAAAAAGGCAGGACACTTAAAGCAGAAAGTTTGGGTTCTGAAGGGCTAGATAGGAAGCTGGAGACCAACAGACTGACCAGATCTCGCAGTGTCCCAGATGCCAGGCGGAAACGGGCCTCAGAAGACTGACCAGGTAATAGTGCGAAGGCCACGTCCTTGGAGCAAAGGATTAGAATTAAAAGAACAACTAAAATATTGATGCAGAAGCCTGGTGAAAAGGACAATTGAGTCTATATGGCAGACTCCGTCCCTCCCTTCAGCTCTAAATTTTTTCTTCCATGCTCTATTATGTCAACTCATCCCGCTATATTTTCCTGGCTTCTGCTATACACATATGATCTCACTTAACCATCCAATGACATGAGGTACCTACTCCTCCCCAACTTGTAGGTGAAGAACAAAGAGGTTACTCCCAAGGTAAGTTGCCCAAAGTCACATAGCTGCTACCAAACAGCTGGTCAGAGGCATAGCCCTGAATTCAGACTCAAGTCTGCTGAAATGAAGGCCAACAATTCTGTGTGTGTGTGTGTGTGTGTGTGTGTGTGTGTGTGTGTGTGTGTTTACAGTTTTCCTGCTATCTAGGGAAATTAGAGAATATGATTTCTTAGTAGAAGCTTTTAAAAGTCAAGTTCTCTCTTTGGCACCTGGGTTTTTAAAATTCTTTTATAACAACATCACATTGAGTCCAGGAAGCATTTGCTTTCAACAAGTATTAATTACACATTAGATAAGTGAAATTCTTAAATATATTCAATCTTCAATCATATGAACAGGGCCAGCACTAATTGACACAGTAAATCAAATAGGACTGGCGGCTTAAACCAGATAAAAGCTTATTACTCCTTTACAGGAAGGAAGCCCAGGAATGAGCAGTCTGACCTGGGGATGGTGGCACCACAGGACCATCAAGGATCCTTATTAGCATTCTCCTGCTCCACCATTCTTAACACCGGAGTTTCCGTCTTTAAGGTCACTTCAGGATCAAATATGGTACCAAAGCTCTAGCCATCAAGTCCATGATCCAGGTAGGCACCTGAGGAAGTAAAGATGGGCAAGGAAAAGTGCCCTACCACCACTCTTCCCAGTCATAAGGGGCACTTTCTAGAAGTCCCTTTCAACAAATTCCGCTTGGAACTAACTGGCCTTTCCACGCCACAGGGGATCTGGAAATGTGGTTTATTCTAAGCAGCAATGTGTTCAGTGAAAAATCTGTCACTCAGGAAGAAGGTGAGGGAGGCGAGAATAGATCCTGAGTTGGCAACTAGCAGTCTGTGCCCCCTAGATAACCTGCATCAGCTAGGAAGCCAAGAACCAATTTAAATTAAGGCAGTATTCTAGGATTCCATTTGCATGTGAATAATGGAAATCAGAACCTCTTACAGCACTATTTCTACAGGCCAAAGAATGAAAACATTGGAAAACATATTTGAGGGTCTTTAAAAGTCTGTCTTTAATTTTTTTCCATGACTTTTGGTATTTTAATGAGAGGTTCGCCCCTGTCTAATACGCTTCATTTCTTGAGATCAAAACTTTCTCTAACTGCATTTCCAATATATGCTCTTAGAATAATGAGGGCAATACATGAGACCCGAGAAATCCAGCTGTCGGGTGGGGAAGGTCGAAGCTAGGTCCAGGGACTGTTAACCAGTGAAAAGACACTGCTGTGCCACAAATAACCACCAACCTGAGGCTCTTCTCTGAGAGCTCAGCTTGTCCACAGAACTATGTTTCACCCTGAGAGTTGTAGGGTGAAAACCGTGTAATATTTTAAAAATCAACCCCAAAGAGGGTTCTCTCAATTGCCGAGGGCCATCAGAAATGCATTCTTACTGGGAAAGTACACTTTCCTGCACCCTTTATCTTATTCCTAAATCAACCAATATGGTTTAGGATTAGGTGGCATTGAAAATATTTCAAGGTTAGAGTTCAGCCATTGTGCAGGCAATTCTGATTATAACAGGATCAACTCTATCCATGATTCCCCGGACTTGGCCAATTCAGAGGAAATACACGAAAATACGCTGTAACCATGATTCCACATTTTATTTCTTTTTTTTATTGTTTTAATGTTTATTTATTTTTGAGAGAGAAAAAGAGAGCTGAGGGAAGGGTTCCAGGGTCTGAGCTGTCAGCACAGAGCCGGATCTAGGACTCAAACCTACAATCCGTGAGATCAAGACCTGAGCTGAGGTCAGACACCTAACCGACTGAGCCACTCAGGTGCCTCTCCACATTTTCTGATTAGAAAAGAAAAATCTGCAGAATTTACAATACCTGCCATTTTTAAAACCTTTAAAATAATCTAAGACCGTTTTTCAACTTACACCAATTTTGGAAAACCACTGTCAGACGGTGCTGAGGTTGGGTAAACAGTTCTACTCCACCTCTAAGTAAAATTGGGACCTATTTTTAGAGACCAGGGGTTTCAGTGTTTTACTGTTCTAGAAATAAACACCATCATCATTCCTTCTCTTTCAATGAGCACAGCTGTCTGGGTGGGGATGTAAACATCCCCTGGCCGTGTTGTGAATCCAAACACAACAGTGTCAGGCTGGTGTGTGAGAACCAGGAAATGAAACTGACTCCAAATCGCACAAGAACTGATCTATTCTCGTGATCAAACCTATACGAAATAAGACCTACAAGATACACAATACACTTGGTACACTTGAGCTTCTTTTAGAAATTAACCTTTTTTTTTTTTTTTGGTCAATCTAGGCTTCTTCTAAAACTGATGGAACTCTATATTAATCTAATTTTTTATTTTCTGTGTTTTATGATGTCTTCACATTTTTCAGGGGCCTAGCTAGCCAGGGAGAGACTGGTCCTCCTTGGGCTGGTCAATTCCTAAGATAGTAAGTTACCTGAGAACACTCCTTTCATATGCAAACCACCCAACCCTGAGTCCCCACCCCCAACCACCTCCTTTATTTAAGTCAATATTCCCCTGCCCCAAATCACCCCAGGGCCAGGTACCAGACAGCCAAAGACAGTTCATACACTCCAGTTCTGCCAGAATTATTTGAACTAGCCAATCCCAAGCTGTTTCCCCTGCCCTGCTTTGCCTTTCACACACACACACACACACACACACACACACACACACACTAAAGGCTCTGGCCTATGTTTGCCCTCTCTCCTTTCTGTCTCCTGACCAACACTGGTGCTTCCCATGTGGCCATGCAAGGTGTGGCATGCCCCCTCCTCTTGAAAAATATAAGCAATAAAAATCTTCTTTCACCACAGAAATTACCCACAAAACCAAAAGTACACTGTACACAGTGTACGTTAGCCAATTTGACAACAAATTATATTTTTAAAAAGTCTTTCAATGGCATTAGTCTGCCGGTGCTGTCACTCAGTCACTTCTATAAATTCAAAGTCCCACGGGCACCATCATGGATGGTACAGGCTCCCATTCACCAGAGCTTCACGACATGACACCGAATGAAGATGGGCAAAGTCCCAGTTCTGTCTTCGCCCATCAGCCAGTCTGCCGGTTCAGTCTGTGTGCAGCTGGGTAAGTATGAGAGCTGACAGGAGAAAAATATTTTCTCAACTGTGTGAAGATAGCCGAAAAATCTCATCTCACAAGGATCCAATACAGTTTTGCCCCAGCTTTTCTCCCATGCTGAGAACAAGAAGTTTCCTTACAGACAGCACAGCTCTCACCAGGATGCAGGATGCAGACTCAGAGCCTCCGGACTCGATGCCTGCACCTCTGTGGCCTCCTAGACTCATCTAGCAGTAACCAATGATGGTCCATGGGCCAAATGTGGCCCACAGATGTGTCTTATTTGGCCATCACCTATCAGATGTTTAAATATATTTAAGTCAACATTTTAAAATCAGGAAATTTCACACACAAATCTAGATTTCCAGCCTCTTATAAAATTTGATTTTCCACATGGCGACCACAAGCTAGAGCAGAGGAGAGGGTGCCGTCTAGCTGGGATGTGTCCCCTCCGGGCCACCACAGGCCCCCACACACTAGCAGAGACAGCCCTGCTCAACTCCCCAGTGAAGTAGTGGGAGGTGAGTCATGGGAGGTGAGGATGGGCCGTTAGGAATTAGGGAGGAAAACAAAGTTTAACACACTGAAGACTGGGGGCACATTCAAGTGACTGTCACTTGAAATTTTCATCATCAGGACCAATAAGACTGGAGGCAGAAACATGAATCCTAGCACACAAATGCATGGCCACTTGAAGCAGTAAACCTGCCCACCTGGATGAAGGTGGGAAGATTTTTTTAACCCTCTCACCCTCTAATGCATATTTATAAATACGAATTATGAGAAAACAGAACAAAAGGAAAAACAACCAGAGGATTAATTAAGAAAGCTGTCAATAAAATAACACTCCTTTTCTCAAAAAATTGTGAAGGCAAAGACATAGAAAATTTGAAATTGTTGGAGCACCTAGGTGGCTGTCAGTTGGGCATCTGATTTCAGCTCAAGTCATGACCTCACAATTCGTGAGTTTGAGCCCTACGTCAGGCTCTGTGCTGACAACTCAGAGCCTGGAGCCTGCTTCAAATTCTGTGTCTCCCTCTCTCTGCTCCTCCCCTGCTCATGCTCTTTCTCTCTCTTTCTCAAAAATAAACATTAAAAAATTTTTTAAAGAATATGAAATTGTTGAGGTTATGGGCATTTGTATTTTCTCATTTTTCTAGGACTGCTTTTGTGATCATAAAAAAGTAAATATCATTACTAATTCTAATTTTTAAAATACAAAATAAAATGACATGAGATATCATATTGCCAATTACAACAGTGAGAAAGACCTTTTAACTATCAACGGTCCATATAGCCAACATTTATTAAGTACTAATTATGTATTCACTATGCTAAACGATTTATTAACACCTCAACTTGTCCTTATGCCATCCCGGTGACATTTGAGAAACTGAAGTTCAATAAAATTGAATAACTTATTTCAAACCCCACAGCTGGGGTATGATAGAGACCCCTCAGATTCCACAGCTCAGCTCACCCCCCCCAGGCACACCGCCTCCTCAAGCACTGGCCTGCAGGGGGCGCTAGGAGACACCATCGCGTGTTGATGAAGAGAGTGTAAACTGGTACAATCTTTCTAGAAAGCAATTGTGCAACATAAGTCAAGGGCTTTAAAAATGTTTCCCATTCTCTGCAAGTAATATCTCTAGGATACATGCTGAGAAAATAAGATTTGTTAAAAAAAATTGCAAACAGGATGTTCACAGTATCACTATACATTATAATGAGAAAATGGAAATAACTACATGTCAAAGTAGGGAAATAGTTACATAAATCATGCTGTTTCCAGTTAAAATTGTCTTCCATGACTTCAATGACAAGGCAAACTCTTAAATAGAAAAGCATGATATAAAAGCATATTTCATAGAATTCTGTCCTGTACATATAAACAAAAAACCTTTTTACATATACATCCATAGAAAAATGACTGGAAGAAAAATCACACCATGATTTATATGAGATTTTTTCAAGTCCGTGCTTTCCATATTATGAGCAATACAGTCTTATTTATATAAATGAATTTTCTTATACAAGATTCATTCTTTAAAAGCCTCATTTATACTCAACTTTCTGAATTACACCTGAGGTGTGTTGCCTCAAACACACCTTTATTTAAAAGAAATATTTTCTGGGACACCAGGGTGGCTTAGTTGGTTAAGTATCCGACTTTGGCTCAGGTCGTGATCTCGGGGTTTCTAGGTGAGTTCAGGCCCCACATTGGCTCCCCTCTACCAGTGCAGAGCCTATTTGGAATTCTCTGTCTCTCCCTCTCTCTGCTCCTCCTTGCTTCCTTGCTCTCTCAAGATAAATAATTCAACTTAAAAAAATTTCTCTCTCCCTCTCCTTCTGTCCCTCCCCCACTACCACTCTAAATAATAAATAATAAATAAATAAATGGAATGTTTTCAGATTTTCAGAATATATGGAATCTATAGCTAAGTTTTAAGTATTCCATATGGACAACATTATGTTATAATGTAACATAATAAATTTAACTCACATGGAGTCCAAAAAATTAAAATGTGATCATTATTAGAAATAAAATTAGGAACTGTTTTATTTGCAGCAAATGTCTGTTTATCTTGAATCCAATCTACTAGAAAACTAAAGGTAAACATAATTATTCCATGCTGTACAATTGAAGGGTAATTATTGTTCATAATGATGACTCTAAGGCATTGCAAGATGCTGATGTACCTTCGAAGTCACCAAAGAAAGACTGGATTATGTTTAGAATAGCTTCATTGTTAACACTGTTTCATTGCGCTGAATTTTCTGAAAATTAGTTACCCCACATTCGGCAGTGTAGTTACTTTGAGTAAGCTACAATTGTTTGTCAACCAGAACACCCTAGTCTCTAGACTTGGGAAGAAACTGGAGTATGCTGTGTATTCACTGAAAATTGTCCAAAGAGCGGAGACCATGAAACTTCTCTGGGCTCTTCACTCTAAGCTTACCCTTATGATGTGGGGGCTGGGAGTTTCAGACAATTTATGGAACTGGAAAGAAGAGACAGAAATCCTGCAGGTGGCTCAAGAGAACCTGGGAATGGCCCTGTCTGAAGATAATGCGATGTTGGGACTGTCAGATTCCATTAGCAAAGGGATATAGGGAAACTTCAACACAATGCTAGAAAGAGGTTAGAAGCTGGAAGGATTTGGGCAAGCGCTGGGCTTGGAGTGGGTCCTGCTGTGGGAACTGCAGGACTCTCTCTGCAGAGGACAACAGCAAGGAACTACTCTTCTCAGGGTTCCCTGGTAGAAACGCAAGGTGCCACCATGCTGAGCAATGGAAAACAAGACCGCAGGGCCTTCAGGTTCGGGGCAGCAGCTGGAGCAGGGATCACCCATGCTGCCCTGAGGAGCTTCTTCAGGTTTCCTGAAATCACAGACATGCTGCCTGGGACCGGGTGGCTTGTAGAGTGTCGTGGTGACCGAGACACAGAGGCTGCAGGCTTCGCAGCAGCTCAGCAATGCCAGATGGTGGAGTGTTTCCCTCCGCTGGGAGTCTACGAGCCACAGAGAGAATGGCAGGATAGCCAGCATCGCAGATGCATTATGGCCTTCTAGATTTACCCATGAACAACTCAAATTGCGGAATTAGGGTAGTACTTGTTCCCAAAAATAAAACTCTAGTACCAAGAAATCCATGAAGCCAGTGGCTAAATGCAGTTTCTGTCTAGAGCCACGTGTTCCAATATGGCAGCCACTAGCCATATGTGGCTATTCAAATTAGTTTAAATTAAATATAAGTAAAAATTCAGGAGGTACCTGGGTGACTCAGTTAAGCAATCGACTCTTGATTTTGGGTCATGTCATGATCTCTCGGTTCATGGGATTGAGCCTCGAATCGGGTTTTGCACTGACAGCATGGGACCTGCTTAGGATTCTCTCTGTCTCTGTCTCTGTCTCTGTATCTCTCTCTCAAAATAAATTAATTAATTAATTAATTAATTAATAAACAAACATTTTTTAAAAATTCAGTTCCTCCGTCACTCTAGCCACATTTCAAGTGCTCACTAGCCACATGTGGCTAGTGACTACGGTATCAGACAGTGCAAATATAGAGTATTTCCATCATCACAGAAGTTCTATTAAACTTAGATTAAAACCAACATTGATCTATCAATGTAGCAGAATACAAGGGTCTTATGATGAAAGTTTAGGACAAGATACAAGAACTCAGTAAATGTTTGTGTTTGCACCTGGATGCTTTGGGCTAAGCCTCCGGGACCTCCAGGTGTGTCAATCCATCCTCCCCTGGCTGGGGGTGACGCAGCAGGAAAGTCTAAGAAGCACTGTGATCGTGGTCAGCACCTAGAACACCGCATCGGGCATCTGTCATACTGCCTATCTGTTTCTCGAACCAGAGGGAAAGCAAGACTTTGAAGTAAAGACTATTCTCTTGGACTCCTTCTGCCTCTGAGCAGCTTCCTACCCACAGGTAATAGTGACTTTCAAAAGCAGAAAAGTAAGTTTGATGTTGTTGGTGTTGTTTTCCACTCCAGGTCTTCAGGACCCCGGCCTCCCTCCCCTCCCTTCATTTGGCTGAGCTAAATGAACTGGTGGAGAATCACAGGCAGGCTTACCCAGTTCCCTCCAGACTGAAGACAGGTCAACTCTTCCCAGAAAGGGGCAAATGTTTTTGACTCAAGGGTTCTTTCCCGAGTAATTTTAGCATTTATTAGTCATTGTGTGTGCTCTAGAATACTCGGGTGTCTCTAAGGACCTCCTGCTTCCTGCGCCTGATGTTTTAACCTCCACTCCACCTTTGTGAGGTTCATGCAGCTCAAGAAGAATGCACTCCAGTCCAACAATTGACTGTATCTTGAGCACAATAAGTCAATCTTTTTAAAAAAATGCGGTTGAAAGTCAGACCTTGTAAAATAATTCAGACATTTTATAGTGTTGTTCTGATTACATACAATTCCCACAAGAAGGGAAGTACCTTTAAAATAAGGACTATTCAATACTAGTACAGGATTTCCTCTTGTTGTTGATAATTTCCTCCTAACAGAAGACACGACGTAGTCCAAACCAGATTCAAAGGAGGTGTCCAGAGACAACGCGGCATCTACATTCTGCAGGGAACATTGTTCAATCTAATTGATGTTTTCCTTGCAAGGCAATAGAGAGACTGAAACTATTTTTATCCAGAACAAAATAGGTTCCCTCACAACTTATGATTCTTGCATCCCCCGCCCCCAACTAGTTTTATATATAGTCAGGATCACAACATGTACCTTTCCAAAGTCAAACAATTCCATGAAATAAGTTCTAAACAATAGGAAAACTGAAATGCCAAGCTATGTTCTCATTCAGCAGGCAAATCTTTACCAGTTATAGAGTTTTGAATTGTGGAAATTCCTGTTCCAGCATTATATTTTCAATGAATTCTACCTTCTCAGCTGGAACAGTGCCTTGAAAAGAATCCTCAACCTTCATGAAGTTGAATATCTTTTTCTTTGCTAGAAACATGGCAGATATCAATCAGTTTAAGTCACCTGTAGAGGCCAAGGCCTTTAGTTATATATGGTCAGTTTCTCTCAGCAGACAATAAACCTTGTCTCTTGTACATGCAACAGCAGTAAATCAGTAAGCACGTTTTGGCAGAACATTTTCCCAATTTCCTCCCTTCAGTCAGAGAGACGCAATTCAACCTTCACAATCTGGCTTGACTTTCTAGAAATAAACTAAGATTAGCCTTTTGTCCAACTGCATAAACATACCTTATGAAGAAGGTGGTTCTTACTTGAGCTTGAATTAGATAAAAGCTACGATGATGAGAAGTATAACTCTCCAGAAGGGGGGAAATGTAGCAAAATGGTAATAGGAACATTTAAGAGCCTATCATCATACAGACTTTTAGAATTTTAACACAAGAACATTATAAGGTAGGACACCAGTCAGCATGGCCCAGAGCTCAACTGTAGGCACTCAAGAAATGTTTTTTGAATAAATGAAAAATGAATGCACAATCTGATTAACTTTTTCAGTCATATTATATTTTCCAGCAATCTGGTGGTTAAAATGAACTCACAATAAGAGCAGAAAAGCACTATTTCTTTGACTTTATTCACTCTCACCACCATGTATATAAAAGTTAAGAAATTCAGATAGACCAATCAAAACTCAGATAGACGGCTACTTGCTGTGTGCTAGTTCTGGGCAAGTTACTTTCTCTGGAGACTCAAGTTTCCTCATCTGTAGAGCAACTATAATCATGGAACCTACTTTATCGTGCTGTGAACATTAAAGGAAATAAAGGTGTAGAGAGCCTGCCCATCGTAATCATATGCTATTATAAACTATTACATTATTATAAATTTTATTATATATTATTAGACTACTGTTTTGCACTGATTGTGGTGGCTACTCTCAAGCCCACTATCCCCGGGCAGGGTTGTTTTAGTGGCCAGAGAAGGTTCACATGTTATTTTGGCCTCAAGATGATATCGTTCTCTCCTACTTAACAGCTGCTACCAAACTTGTCCATGTCACCTCAATGCTGCCAAGACCACAGGAGTGTCATGTCTTCCCTGCATCCTTTCCAGATGCTTTGTGCTCAGAAGACTCCCTTCGCAGGAGCAGGGGCTGTTCCATAAGGCTTTGACAGTGTCCTGTGGCGAAAACATTCTTCATCCCAAATCATGCTGGGCTGCAGTTCAGCTTGGAGTTCTCACAATCATTTTAGTGAAATGCCTTATTAATATTCTGAACCCTCTTTATTGCAAGCCTGGGATGGATCCTTGGGGATGGAGCTGGAAGAAAATCTAGATGGCAGGGGCGCCTGGATGGCTCAGGGTTAAGCATCCGACTTCGGCTCAGGTCATGATCTCATGGTTTGTGAGTTGGAGCCCTGCCTCAGTCTCTGTGCTGAAAGATCGGAGCCTGGAGTTTGCTTCAGATTCTGTGTCTCCCTTTCTCTCTCTGCCCTCCTCGTCTCATGCTCTGTCTCTCTCTGTCTCTCAAAGATAAATAAATGTTAGAAAAATTAATGAAAAAAAAGAAAGAAAATCTAGATGGCAGATACCACATTGCCTTCAAAACAACCATTGTCTTCTAAAGCTGTTGTCCTTGTCTTATTGTTTCCTCTTCCCTTCAGTTCTGCCCAGAAGTCACCTGAGTCCTTCCTATAAATCAGCTACTCTCCCCCAGAGGCTCCCCCCGCTCCAGATTTCAGTCTTAGGCAGAGCCAATCTGGGGACCCTGACTGAGGCCTATTACCCGGACCCAACCCTGAAGCCAAAATGAAGAGCAATTCTTCAAACCTGGAATTATTTGGCCAAAAGATCATGAAATACTACATGAGAAAATACCAAAGTGCAAGCCCAAATCCCTATAGAGGCTGCGAAAGGTTTTAGCGAGTGAAAGATGCCCTTTGTCCACGTTACACTCTTATGCAAGGGGACCGCTGACCCCAGCTCATCAAGGTCCCCCATGTTATGGCTCTTCAATCTTCTTGCTTCCCAGATAATGCCTTTTGCCCCAGGGCAGCTTTGTCAGGTTGGTCTTGCCGCCTCAGCTACACACTGTACATATGTCATTGTCATCCATGCATTCTGAGAGCCGAAGGAATTTATCACTCAGTGAGAAAGGACTTTTAGTAGAAACCTTAATGAAGCCCATTTAGGTAGAACCAGAATTTACAGGGCCTGACGCTTACATAATTAGGAGGCTACGTTAAGCATAAAAAAATAACTTTGGGGGGTGCCTGGGTGGCTCTGTTGAGCACCAAACTCTTGATTTCTGCTCAGGTCATGATCTCACAGTGCTAAGATCAAGCCCCTCCTCAGGCTCTGCACCATAGCTTGAAGTCTGCTGGGATTCTCTCTCTCCCTCTCTCTCGGCCCTTACCCAGCTTGTGCTCTCTCTCTGTCTCTCAAAACAAATAAATAAACACTTAAATAATAATAAAATAAGACTTCCTTTTTACAAGCTTTACAAACATACACGACCAGGGGAAAGACACATGGCCTTCCCAGGCTTCAGAAGGGGCCTGAGCACTGCGGAGCCCTGAGGCGGGGCCACACACCCGCCTTCCCTGTGCTTGTGGTCCTTGCTGCCGCCCTGTCCCCTACCCAGGGGTAAACACAAACAGAAACACTCTCTGCTGAGAGTTTTAAAGTTCCTCCGTTGATTGTTTGAAAGCTGGAGGCAGCCTTGTAAGTAAGTAGTTGAAATGGGGGGGGGGGAGGGGTGTTCCTTCCCCATCATTCATTCCGCCAGCCAGCCGGCCGTATGGAGGCTGATTAGAAACACACTCACAAGTAACATTTTTGTGTCATTTTAACTTGATTTGGCCCAAATTCCCAGTTGTCTAGTAGTCTGGAAATTTCCTTTTTGTTTGTTAGCTTTAAACTTCGTTTCTCTGCTGTTACATATGCTGAGAAACAGTCTTTTTTATCTTGTTGCCGGAGCATCCTTGCTGCCCCACCCCCACCCCAGAGGGGAGGAGTGCAGTATTGTTTTGTTTTGTTTTGTTCCTAAACCCTGCAAATAATAGAAGAAACGATATTGTTTGTATTGGGTGCACCTGCTTCCCTAAACTAGGGTGAGGTGTTTTGTTTTTTTTTCCCGCTCCACCCCCACCGACCTTTTATCTCGGCTACGCATGCTTTGTTGTTTGGTGGGAATTTAAGTGGCTCTTGCTTTCTTAGGGAACTTCCTATCCCAGGGAATTCAGAGATTCTCCCCAGGGGCCCCCAGAGACTGTATTGTTTTATTGCCCCCACCTTACCTCACCCCCATTCCCCATAAATCACATAAACAGGCACCCAAACGCACAAGATATTTTTAAAGGAGCAAAAGCAATGCAATTTCAAAAAGGTTTCCTGCGTATATGTGCATGTGTGTGTGCGCGCGCGCGGTTGAATATGTGTTTACATACACGTGTGCAGGTTACAAAAAGAAAAAAAGCGAGTGGGGGTGGTTTCCTATGTGCATTCTCTTAAGTCCTCAATACAACAAATGTAAATCTCATCATTTCTTCTATTGCTACCTTTGCTCTCTCCAAGTCACGAGACAGCCCCAGATGCGCATCAGCTGGTCTCACCCTCTTCTTTGCCCCAGGCCCTTCTTTCCCCCGGGCCAGGCTCCGCGTCTGGTTTGGAGTCAGGGGATCGCACTTACCGCAAAGCCAACCCCACAGACTGTGCTGGGTGTACAGCTCGGCTAGAAAGGCAGCGAGTCCTTCCAGTTCCATTTTGTGAATCATGCCGGAGTCACACCTGCTTCATCTCTGTGCTCCCAGCTCCCGGCAAAGGACCTCACACATCAGACACACTCAATATATATTTGAAGAATGAGTATTGAGTGATGTGACTTTGGGCTAGCCACTTCACGGGCTGGCTCTGATTTTCTTCCTGATAAATCAGGCAGGTGATTCTTTGACATTTTGTTTAACACCATCATGATGCTCTTTGTCTAATATGGATCTGGATTTACCTCTTTATATCAGTTGGGATTAGATGCATGTAGCAGAAAAAAAACCAAAATTGTATCTCAGGTAAGATGAAATTCTCTCTCATGTAAAACAAATCCAAAAGTGGGCCTTTCAGAGTCCCAAGGTCTCATCAGGGACCCAGACCACCATCTTTCTACATTGCCCTCCAGTCTAAGAGACACACTATAGCTAACAACCACCGTGTTCTCCTACTGGAGCACGTAGGAAGATGACAGGGCCCCCTTTGCAGCTGAGCTCCAGCGCTCCGTCCTGGAAATGTCACCCAACATGTTGCTTATACCTCATTGGCCAAAATGTAGTCACGTGACCAACCTTACCTGTGAGGGCCTATACATATTCTTTCAGGTGAGCACGGGGCTGCTCCAAATTAAAACCGGGGTTGTATTACCAAAGAAGAAAGGGAGCATGGATGTTGGTGTCTAGCAGCAATCTTACCAGACCTGTTCGTCACTCTCTTGCCAAATTTGCTTCGGAGGCAGCCCTTCCTTTTCCTATCTTCCTCTTCATTAAGATCTTAAACAAGGTTCCTCAAATCCTGATGACATTTTGCCAAGTCCTTGAACAACATGAACAAGAGGGGGGAAATGCATTGTACTTTTCTTTCTTTCTTTGTTTCTTTCTTTCTCTCTTTCTTTCTTTCTTCTTTTATTTTTCACATTGCATTTTTTAATACTAAGTTTATAATTAAATTTATTTGGCTTAAAGGGCTGACCTTTATTTTGTGAATATATCATTGTTTCCTACCTTTCCCATGAAAGTTTGCTTTTTCATCAGATGTTGTTCAGGGAAGGTGATGGTTTATTTTTATGAATGCCCTCAGTGTGAAAAACAAAAAATTGCGAACTCTATGTCAGTCACCTGACTGTTTTTAACATGGTCCTTCAAATTGACAAAGGCTAGGAGCATTGCCTTAGCGCTTCTCTCCCCCACGCCCATCTGCAGAAGGAGGACAAGGAAGGTAGATTAGAAAAGTCCGTGCCCCGTCAGTAATGATAGAGAAATGGAGAACAGAGTGTGGTTCCTCCCAGAGGACCATAAATCTTCTCGCCTCTTGATATCGAAGGAGCTGCATGCAAGGGACGTCTTCGATGTACAGAAATGAGGGTCTGGTTCCTGAATTCTGCCTACCTCAGATCACCTGCTGCCCCAGAGCATACCAGCTGAGTGATAGGAAACAAGTTACTTAACTTCCCTATGCCTAACTTAAATCTGTAAAATGGGGATAACAGTAGAATCTCTCAAATGATTTTGATGAGGATTAAATTAGAAAATACAGGGGTGCCTGGGTGGCTCAGTTGGCTAAGCCTGAGACTTCAGCTCAGATCATGATCTCACGTTCGTGGGTTTGAGCCCTGCATCAGGCTCTGTGCTGGTGGCTCAGAGCCTGGAGCCTGCTTCGGATTCTGTGTCTCCCTCTCTCTCTGTGTCCCTCCCCGCTCATTCTCTGTCTCTCTCTGTCTCAAAAATAAAAACATTAAAAAATTAAAAAAAAAAAAAAGAAAAGAAAAGAAAATACACACAAACAGAGGTGCCTGGGTGGCTCAGTTGGTTAAGCATCTGACTCTTGGTTTTAGCTCAGGGCATAATCTCGCACATCACAGAGCCTGCTTGGGATTCTCTCTCTCTCCCTCTTTCTCTGACCTTCCCCTGCTTGCTCTCAAAAAATAAAAATAAAATCCTCTGAGGCCAGGAATTTATTTTTTTCTTAAAAAGAAAGAAAATACATATAAACAGCTTAGCATGGTGCCTGACACAGAATATAGTCAATAAATATCGTGTATTATAGAATTTGAGTCACCTGTGAATAACCAAAAGGCCAAAATTATCGATGGTTTAACTACATAAATGTTTACTGTTTCTCTCCCGCAATGGAGGTCCAGAGGTGGTCAGTCCAGAGCCTGACTGGACGAGTTCCTGGGACACCAGAGACCCCGGTCCTTCTATCTTTCTGTTCCGCCGCCGTCAGCTCCTTGCCCCGTGAGCCCACGTAGCTCTGGAGCTCCAGCCAGCGCATCCGCACGCACGAAGCAGAAATGGCCTAAGAAGACGGCACCTCTGCCTTTACTTTCAAAACCTCTGCACAGCGCTTCTGATTATAGCACACTGCGTGGGATTTAGCCTCATGGTCACACCTAGAGGCTTAAGACACTGGGTGTGTTGCTATCCAGTAAAGAAAACTGAGACTGTTCATAAACAAGGGGGCGGAGAGAGAATGGAGGGTGTCACAGGCATGCAGTGATCTTTGCCACAGACAGGATTGTTGGTGTTATTATTATGGAAGACAGGACTCTGGGGAAGGGGAGCAGGTGGAAGCTAGAGATTCTGAGAGTCACTAGCATCACGGGTGAGGGGGAAGCTTTGGGGGCAAGAAGAGGTCTGAAGGGGCCACAGGATCACATGTCCCTGAATCATCTAGGACTAGTTAGACACACAGACCTCCAACTTTCAGACAACACCTCCCTCCCCCCACCCAGTCGAATCAGTAGATCCGGGCTCAGCCAAGCACGCAAAGGCTGGTGCAACAGGCCCACGAACCAGTCTGGCTCAGGTGCAGGTACCCTGCTGGCTGTACCTACAAGCAGGATTTCTGCTCCGAATCGAGTACAGTGTCAGGACTGACCCCAGGCCTTGGGAGAAGGTGACTATAGAAGATTCTAAGTACATTTTCAATCCCCTAAAAATTCACCTAGAGATTGAATTTTTAATCGAATTAGAAAGAATATGATTATGGATTGTGTTATTTAATTCCAAAATAATTGATCTAATTATATTAAAATTGCTCAGAGTGTCTGATATAAAATAGCAAGAATATAGAAACACCTTTATCGACATAAAGATATTTATATAAATGTAAAGGGAATAGTTCTAGTTTCTTTTCTACCTAGAGGGACCTAAGAAAGAGTATTGAGAATAACCGGAAAGAACTCCTTCAGTGTAACTACTGGAGGAGAGCAAGAAAGCCTTCCAGCGGTTCACATTTTTTGCGGACGCTCTCTCTGCTTTGTTCTTACCAGACTCCTCAGAGAGGGTGCAATCTGGAACAGCATGTTGAGGATGTAAGAGGCAAGGTCATTAAATCCTCATTGTCATAATTCCCACCACTCCTTTCAATATTTCTAAATTCAGAACATATGAACATGAACCAAAACATCCTATTTTATAGTCCATATTTTGCCCATAACAAAAATACATGTAAGACAGGCAGAAATAAGAAGCCAGAGATAAGCTGATAGTTCCCCCAATTATCATTAAGGAAGACTTCCCTGAAACCAAGTTTAAGAATTGTCTCTTGTTTGGTGTCCTATAAGTTTCTGTGTCCCCAGGTCTAGGATGGGCAATGGACACAGCTTTCTTTTATAATACAGGGGGATGCGTGCCATGGACAGGGAGGCGGGAAAGTTGAACTTGCAAGTCAAGAATTGTATACATGTGATGGGGTAGCATTTGGGGATCAGTGCTTATAAAACATGTGTCCATGTATCCTTCGCCCCAAAAAGTCTTAGAAGCCGAGTCTATTTCCCACCTGAAGCTCTTATACGACATCCAGGATAGACCAGTGTCTGCTTCGCTGCCCTCTGCTCAGGAGCTCATCTTCTCCCAAAGGACATTCTTCCATCTTCAGGTCACTAAAGTCATTAGAAAGTGTCACAAGAGACCCTCTACCAAGTTGAAACCGATCAACTGATGAACTGAGTTTGTGGGTTTAAACAACAAGAACAATACAGATTTCTGATCTGCCTGATTGAACCCTGGCTTTCCTTCCTAACATGTGACTTCAGACAAGTGACTCCATCTTGCAGAATCTCAGAATCAGATCATCATGCTGTCCTTTCAGGATAACGGCTCTGAAGGTGCTGTGTACAAAGCCCGTAGGCCAGTGTCCGGCATATTGCAAGCGTTAAAGAAAGAACTGTTGTCATTCAACAGATTACTGGGCTTTTTAACTGCTCCATCATCCAGCTCACATTTCTACAACTGTTCCGGAAGACAGTGAGACACTTAGTGAAATAACTCGCTGAAGCACAGGTACATTATTCTGCAAGGTGCCCCAACGGCCCAGCAGCGGAAGCCTTTTCAAAAGGAATGAGATATGCAAGGAACAAGAGAAAGTGTTTTTCTTTACTTTTTATAAGTGTTCCAGGTATTCACGTGAATAATTTGTCCTGCAATTTTGCCCTGTATTAACATTAAACTCAGTGATTTACAGTGTAGAAAATCCATCTTCTTAAACAGATGCAAGCCTCTGGACTCCTCCTGAGAGATGAAAGGCTTGACCGTTCCCCCAAATCACCAGCACTGGTAGAGCAATCTCATGCATAAGCTCCTTCGGTTTACCGAGGTCTCCCTCCTTTAACTATGCGTGCACTTGTCCCTGAACTGAGGAACAATTAATAAATACTTTGGAGGGTTTGGGAGGGGTTGTTTGCTTTTTACAATAACTGCCTTCAACTGCATTCTGACAAATCTCCTTCTGCTTTCTTTTAAGGACATCTTTGATTAGTTTCTTGTCACTTTCCATAAAGGAAGTCAGTCCATTTTAAAATGCCAATCTCCTTTCCCATGAGAAACTTGTCTTCGATCCCCTGATCAGCTTGAATGTGGAAAACAGGAGAAGGCACCGTCTGCCCTTTGGCTCCTTCTTCTCCTCCAGACCCTTGGAGGATAGGAGTAGGGAGGTCCATGTTCCAGGCCAGCACTGGTTCTAGTATTCGTCACCCCTTCCCTTCCCAAGACTGACTACTCTGGGGCTGAGGGGGAGAGAAGAGAGAAGACATCGTCTCATATAAGTTACAGGGAGGGACGGATGCCCCTTCCTCACCCTGACTCTCTTGCTTTCCCCCTGATGCCAGAGGCCTCTGCTGATGTGATGCTTTATGAATAGATGATATGTGGTATTTGGGGGAGATGGTTAGCTTCACCTTAGTCCCCTTCCTCTCTAAGAACCACATCCCTTATAGGAGACAGCTCGCTCTGCCTTCAGCTCTACAGTGGTCCAAGTCCCAAATCCACGTTTTGTGAATCCTATAACCTCAGGGTAGCTCCTACAGTCCCTTATGAAACCTTTCAACTTACTTACTCCCCACAGAGAGGAGAGAGGAGAGTCCCCCCAGGCCAGGTCCACACACCAGCATTTTCTTTTTTCTCCTCCCTCAGTCTTTTTATGTAAGCTGGGATGGGGGTGAGCTATGGGGGCTACTGTGGAACCCTGCAGGGATAGTTAGGCCTCCTATTAATAATCGTGAAGGAGGGGCACCTAGTCTGTTGAGCGTCCAACTTCGGCTCCGGTCCTGATTTCACTGTTCATGGGTTCGAGCCCTGCATCAGGCTCTGTGCTGTCAGCCCAGAGCCCGGAGCCTACTTTGGAGCCTACTGTATCTCCTCTCTCTCTCTGCCCCTCTCCTGCTTGCTCTCTGTCTCTCCCTCTTTTTCTCTCTCTCAAAAATATATAACCATTTAAAAAAAACATGAAGGAGGTATCAGGCCCCAAGTGGGCTTTGGTTCTTTAGAATGTGAAGTACCTACCACTTTGTGCGCTCAGCAGAAAAAGGCTGCACTCAGAATCCTGCCTCAAACGCATTGCTGCTTGACCGTCAGAATCAAGGTCATGACTGAAGCTCCCTCCCCACCACAACCCAACATTGTCTCTCTTCTCTGTGTGACTGTGGGTCTCCACCTGAGCACTGCTGGCCACTACTTATATAAGGCTCTGTTCTTGCTTCTTACAGCACGAATTTCCATATCAATCCTTAGCCTCCGACTCATCCCAGACAGTAGTTCCTTTGAACTTGTCACCTTGAGTCTAAATACTTCATCGGTGCTGCTCTCTTGTGAGGCCTGGGTGGATGTCCCCAGTGGTAAAACTTCTATTCTCTCCATTTCTATAAATGCAGATGCTGTGCTCCCCCACCCCCACCTCAAATGTTTGGGCTAAAATGTGGCAAGATGACAAATTCTGAGACCCCTTCACTGGCGAGAAGGCGGAGGTGACCATGAGTTTAGAACTGAATGTCTTCAGTGTGGGGAATATAAAAAAGTGACCAAGGTCCTTCAAACCCCACTAAGCATTCGCAAAAAAGGAAATAGTCTTGAAGAATGAAGGTCAGGTTGGATTTCTTTTAAAGCCGAATTTCATAGGGTGCCTGGATGGCTCGGTCAGTTAAGCGGCTAACTTTGCCTCAGGGCATTATCTCATGGCTTGTGAGTTTGAGCCCCACATAGAGCTCTGGGTTGACAGCTCAGAGGCAGGAGCCTGCTTTGGATTCTCTCTCTCTCTGTCTCTCTCTCTCTCTCTCTCTCTCTCTCTGCCCCTCCTCATTTGCACACTGTCTCTTTCTTTCTCAAAAATAAATAAGCATTAAAAATGTTAAAAGTAATAAGCAGAATTTTATAGTAGTGAAGAGAAAATACTGAAGTGAAACATGAAATTACTTTCCCTGGTAGTTTATTATTTTTTAATGTTTATTTATTTTTGAAGGAAAGACAGAGTGCGAGCGGCAAGAGGCAGGGTGGGGTGGGAGACACGGAAACGGAAGCAGGCTCCAGCACAGACCCTGACGCGGGGCTCAAACTCAGGAACCCAGAGATCATGACCTGAGCTGAAGTCGGATGTTTAACCGACTGAGCCACCCAGGTGCCCCCCTGGTAGCTTTTAAAATAAAATATTGTAGGAGAGTGGTGGATAGAGACATCTGTTTGGATCTGCTTTGCTCTGCTTCTTGGTGGTAACAAAGGGAGTGGACTGGAGTCACTAATTCATCCAAAAAACATTTATTGGCTTCCTTCTATATGTTAGGCACTGTTTAAGGGCCAGAACTCTAGAAGTGAACAAACCAGGCAAAACAGACATGAAATAGATAATTGATGAATTAGATATTCTTTCAAATAATGCTACCTAAGTGTTATGCCCAGATTTCAACATTGTCCCCAAAAACCAGAGACCACCAGGGAGACTGAGTCCCACATGCAAAAGCAAAGGGCTTTATTACAGGCTTAAGTTCCCTGGGGGCTTAAGCTCGGTCCCACAGACTTCACCAGGGCAGTGGATCCGTGCTGAGAGCCCTGAACAAAGGCGGGGTAGGGCTTTTATGGGTTTTGGGAAGGGGGAGTTACAGGAAATTGTGACACAGCTACAGTGATCCAATCATTATCGCATAACATCATTGGCAGTAACTTTAACCATACACATTGCTTAGAGTGTTGGTTACTTTTGGCGGGACCCAATCACGACATTCAGAATATTAACCAATTACAGAGTGGACCCAGGACCCTCACCTAGGGTGTAACTAGCCTTAAGCAATAAGTGATTATCTATAGCTTCTAACTCTAGGCCTGCCCTTAGAAATGTTAAGCATTTTAGCTGGCCGCTTAGGATTGGGTGTTACTAGGGTGGTCCCTGGTTGAGCAATCTGTGCCCTTTTATTGTCTAATGATTCTGAGAAACCGACACCTAGGCCTCCAGGGTCAGGGGAAACTTGAAGCCTGTCATGGAGTCAGTTTGGTTCAGACCTGTGTCCTTTCATAAGCACTATGGAGAAAAACAAAAGAGGAAAGGGGGCAGGGAGTGGCAGGAGGGGGACAGAGCGCTCCAAGGTAGGTGACTATTTTTAAGTAGACTTTGAGGAAGACTGCATGGGAAGGCAGCTTTGAGCAGAGCCCCAAGTAGATTACAGATCATGGCTAGCTAGATTAGGAGACGGGGGAAGGGCAGGGAGAGAACATTCCAGGCAGAGGGCAAGCCAGTGTGCAGGCCTGGAGGCGAACACACAGTTGGCATGTTCCGGTAACCACAGTGAGCGTGGCTGCAGCAGAGGGGTGAAAGGCGAGCCTTAGGCAACAGAGTGAGAGCAGCTGATTAAAGGCTCAGAGATGCCATTCTTTAATTTTATGATTCAATTCCGCATTCATGAATCATCCTATGCACCACAGACAAAACCATGCCTGAGGGAGAGAGTAAAAACAAAAACAAAAACAAAAAACAAAAACCTTAACCTAAAAGTAACTACAGAAAATTTTTAGTAATCACCTCTCTCAGGGGGAACCACATCTCTTTCGACCTAATATGATGTCTTTAAGTTTCTTCTGCTAAATCAAGCCATTGATCACCCTAACAACACCTGGGAATCGTTAAGTCTTCAAATTTAGGCATGGTCTTTTAACTTGAGTTCACGCCAAAACCCAAAATGAAGCACTTAATGAAAAATACTAGTAATAGTAATATAATGGGAAATTTTACAACATAACTCTAAAGAAGCATAAGATTACAGCCTATTAACACAAACTCCGGAAACCTGCTCATGTCCCCCAGACCCATCTCAGGATCACTGTTCACCCTGGATTTATTTCTCTGGGACTTGTGGGTCTGGGACAACGATTCTGCTACAAATACACATCAGTCCATACAGACAGCTCAAAAAGAGAGGCCTGGGTTTCTTTTCCTTTTGCTTCCTTCTCCCCTCTCCCTGCCCCTGCACCACAACAGAACACTAAAGCATCTGAGTGAAAAGCCCTGCAGTTCATCAAGATCAAGGCAGGCATCATGTTTCAAGTTGAGGTTCAAAACAGCTTGCTCTTTGCTGAGACCTCTTACTTCCTGAAATCAGATGGCCCCTTGTAGGACTTCAGCGTGCTGAGTCACGGCAAGCCACACACTCGCTCTTTCATTTAAGGCCATCAGGCTGAGACCCCATCTTCCTCCTTGGGATAAAGGGAACACAGGGACCCTGTGGAGCGCACCATCAAAAGAAATTCCTGCGAAGTGCCAGACTTAAAACAAAAAGAAGGATTTTACCTTTGCTCTCCCTGAGGAAACCAGACAACTCAGAAGTAAATATGAAAACCTCTGCCCTTATCTTTAAGTGAGAGTCTTTCCCTGCAACCACCTTCAGCTGCCTAATTACTGCATAACTGTTGTTTATGTTAAGTAGGTGTTTACCATGAAGCATATGCATAGGCCCATGCATGACAAAGATACTAGAAAATTCTAGCCATTCAGATTAGAGCCCTAGAGGCCAAGAGATGGCTGCTGGCCCAGTCTTACCTGCAGCTAGGCTTTGGTGAATGGGTTACCGACCCATACACATCGGACTGTTTCACATGAAAATCTAAAATTGGACTTGCTCTCAAAAACTTGGAAGATCTGGCAACACCGAACCAAGATTCCTATATATAGGTAGGAATACCTGATGGGGTCCTTCAGGCAGACCTTCAGATGGAAAGTGCTGGAAACGCGTGTTCCCTGGGTCAGCACCCACCCAGACGATGGCCCTGCATCCTCCCCCATTAGTGCCTGTCCTTGTGATTATGTGCCGGGGACCCGCATCGAGTCTAACCACGCTATCTGACAGATGAGGAAAGCCGGGGCCAGAGAAGTTTAAATGTCTTGCTCAAGGTCACTCGATTAGGTTAAAGCAGAGCAGGAATCAGAATTTGGGTCCTCTTCCCAAGGCGCCCCCATTCCCCAGAGTTTCTTTGTGAAAGAAATTGGGCCACATTGGAAGCAGTGTCTCAGAAGATATTAGCTCTGAAGTTACTTTAATTATAAATCATCACTGGAAACTAATGAAGGCATCAAAGCGGTGATGCCGGTATAGACCAGAAGGGCTAGGGAAAGTATAACTAGGAGAGAGAACATTTCCTGGGGGATTTTAAATATAAGTAATCTATATTTAAAATATCATGATTTTAGCGAGTAACAGAGCAGGGCAAAAAAAAAAAAAAAGAGAGAGAGAGAGAGAGAGAGCTGAATAAAAATCACATCCTAATTTAACTGTACTGAATAAATTAGAAATGACACTTCTTGGATTTTTCTTTAAAAGTTTTTAATGCAAGAATTCTGCCCATCTATCATTCATGTCATTAATTCATGGTAATAGGTATGATGAAAATAAATGACTAATTTTTTTCTGATGGAATTTATTTTTTTAATATAATTTATTGTCAGATTGGCTTAATACAAAACCCAATGCTCATCTCAACACGTGCCCTTCTCAATGCCCATCACCCACTTTCCCCTCTCCCCCACCCCACATCCACCCTCAGTCTGTTCTCTGTATTTAATAGTCTTTTATGGGTTGTCACCCTCTCTCTTTATTTGTAACTATGGTCCCCTTCCCTTCCTCCATGGTCTTCTGTTAAGTTTCTCAGGATCCACAAAGGAGTGAAAACATATGATAGTTGTCTTTCTCTGACTGACTTATTTCACTTAGCATAACACCCTCGAGTTCCATCCATGTTGCTACAAATGGCCAGATTTCATTCTTTCTCATTGCTAAGTAGTATTCCATTGTATAGATAAACCACATCTTCTTTATCCATGTATCAGTTGATGGACATTTAGGCTCTTCCCATAATTTGGCTATTGGTGAAAGTGCTGCTATGAACATTGGGGTACATGTTTCCTATGCATCAGTACTTCTGTATCCCGTGGGTAAATCTTTAGCAGTGCTATTGCTGGGTCATAGGAGAATTCTATTTTTAATTTTTTGAGGAACCTCCACACTGTTTTCCAGAGTGGCTGCCCCAGTTTGCATTTTCTGCCAATAGTGCAAAAACGTTCCTATTTCTCCACATCCCACCAGCATCTGTAGTCTCCTGATTTGTTCATTTTAGCCACTCTGACCGATGTGAAGTGGTATCTCAGTGTGGTTTTGATTTGTATTTCCCTGATGATGAATGACGTTGAGCATCATTTCATGTGCCTGTAGGCCATCTGGATGTCCTCTTTGGAGAAGTATCTGTTCATGTCTTCTGCCCAATTCTTCACTGGATTATTTGGTTTTTGAGTGTGGAGTTTGATGCCTTCTTTATAGATTTTGGATACTAGCCCTTTATCCAATATGTCATTTGCAAATATCTTTTCCTATTCTGTCCATTGCCTTTTAGTTTTGTTGTTTCCTTTGCAGTGCAGAATCTTTTTATCTTGATGATGTCCCAATAGTTCATTTTTGCTTTTAATTCCCTTGCCTTTGGAGATGTAATAAAAGGCTAATTATTGAGACCTTTCAAAATTCTTTGTGATGAGTGATTTTATTTTCTTCATAAAGGAAATTTATGGGTGATCTAAAAAATTCTGTTTACAAGGGTAGAAACATTATAAATGTATATATAGAGTATAAAAGCATGCTGGCACTAAAGATTCTGATGTTCTTTTTTTTCTTACTGTATCAATTCAAGATAGAAATGACTTTTCCTACATTCATTTTTCTATATACCACTGGCTTATCATTATAATGCATCCTGATTCCCAGGAAGACCCCATTCAACCTGCACTATTATTTCCAGAAACCTGTCACCTTGGAGGGGTTTAAAAAGAAACCAAGGGTGCCTGGTGCTCAGTTGGTTAAGTATTTGACTTCAGCTCAAGTCACGATTTCACCGTTGGTGAGTTCGAGCCCCATGTCAGACTCTGTGCTGACTCAGAGCCTGGAGCCTGCTTCCAATTCTATGTACCCCTCTTTCCCTTCCCTGCTCATGCTCTCTCTCAAAAATAAGAACACATTTAAAAAAATAAAAAGCTGAAATATTTCTTTGGAAAACTGTGTAATCTCGAAAATGACTGCCCCACACCGCCCCCCTCCAAACCCAAAGAAAAAGTACCAGGCAGGTTATGATGACACAGGTGTGATCAGTGGATGATGCCACATGTGTTATAGTGCCACAGCGCTTTCCGCAGAGCCAGCAAAATGACAGGCTTTACTTCTTACCACATTGGCAGCCATCTAAGCCTAGGTATGAGTAAGACAATCTAAGGGCGTCTGAGCACAATGCTGCTCGGTAATGCTTTAATGCCATTTGAAATCACGGTGCTAAAATTAAACTGACACTTGGCAGAAATTACCATAACCCTTTCCATCACAGCATTATGATAGCAGAAAGTGTCTGGGTGGCCTCTGCAGCGCTCAGAACAGAGCTGTGCATCCCCAGAGGGGCCAACATGCGAGGCCACACAGAGAAACTTTGAGTGGGAGCTAAAGTCGGAGACCCGCAATCACAAAAATGCTGCAGTCTCAGTTCCTTTCCCAGAGACCCAGCAGGCGCTGCTCAAGTTCAAAGTCCAAACTTCTCTCTGCCTTCCTGTCTTCTTTTTTTAATCAGAACGGGAAGAAGGAGGAGCTCCATGGCTGGGCAAAGAAAAGGCAAGCTCTGTTTTGTCATCTGGCAGAGTGGGCTTTCTCCCTCTCCTGCCCGCCAACCTCAGGATCAAGGCGAACTTCTTCCAAGCCAGGAGACAGCACTCCTCAGCTGTCAGGACTACTTTTAAGGCCATGGGAAGGCACCCCTCTCCCCCTGGGGCCCAGATGACTGCCTCTGTTCTGGCAGCGTTTCGTTCTAACCTAAAGCATATGTCAGCTTCCTCGCTACACGGCTCAGTCAAATGCAGCTAAAGGGTTAAGCAAATTCCTTGAAACAAGACAAGGAGACTCCTGGAGCTGTGCAGGTGCAGAATTACAGCCTGCCACTGCTCATCAGGCCGGATTCCCGAGCCCCTGCACCGGCTTTCAGAGATAGCAATGTTTGCTTTTCTTGTGCTGCAGTTTAAAAACAAAAAAAAAAAATGAAATAAATTTTCTTTTCTCTCAGCACAGGACTCTGCACACAGTAGATGCTCTCAGGAAAAAAAAATGTGTTGAATGATCAACTTGGTTTTAAAAGATTTCAGCAGAGTTCTCTCCCACCCCTCAACCGCCAGCCTGACTTGAGCCTTCCTAGCCCACCGATGGCCAGCGTAGGGCCAGATCATCTGACACTGAAAGGGCCAGGGCTCCTTTGGGGGGAGTCAGGCCAGAGCCCTGCGCTGCAGTGAAGTCACCTTGTTTCGTAGTAAATTCGTACAGTTTAGAATTTCCAAAATAATGAAACTGTTAAACGTTAGGAAAACTGGTAACCAGGCAAAATGAAAATGAGAGGAAATTTATCTCTTAGCCGGTAGAGGGAAAGGGCAGGGTGTGTATGACAGATAGAGCAGAATAGTTGGTTCCTCCTTTTTTATTTAGTCACAACACATCGGTACAACAGAGGTCAAACCCAGTTCAGTGGAGGTCGTTGAACTTACACCTGCTAAAAGGATAGAACTGTGAACTAATGCTTTTCTAGCCTGAACCAAATTAAACCAAGAGAAGGCAGCACGCCTTTTTAAATATCTCAACAACCACATTGCCATGCATCAAAAAGGAAAACACAACATAAAAATTTCCAGTTGAAAGAAAACATAGCAGTTTCAGGAAGAATGGGGTTATGCATTTAACAGGTTCCACTGGACTATTCGACTGACCGCGTGCATACTGTGATCACTTATCCCTGTTAAGGTCTGCGAATTTGAGATCTGTGAGATTAAAAATTCATTGCATCGCTTGGGGCTGGTAAATGCAGGCATGTCCTATGCAGTTACCTTCAGTCTCCTCCCCACCAAGTCCAAATGGGGATCAACCCAAGTGGCTCTCTCCTACGTAGCCAGAACTGCAAGTCCTGGCAGGTGGTCACGTGAACTCAGGGTCCTTGATGGGTTATACATTCACCATACTGCTGCAGGGGGCAAGAGAATGAACTCTTCTTCTTTCCTGGATAAAGCTGATTGATCATCTGATTTGTCAACGCTTTGTTCAGAAGTATAAAATTCAACACAGTACCCCCCCCCAAAAGAATATTACCTATACAACACCTTAACTGTCAAAGTATTAACAAAGAACATCATGTTAACATTGACCTTAGTGGTTTGGAAAATTAATTCTAAAAACAGACTTCAACTATACAAGAAGAAAAACAGACCAAAATACTAAAATGTTAAAATTCCCAAAACTTGGAGGCAAAAATTCTTCGACAGAGAGGTTTACAAAGTAATTAGGCACAGAACAAACCTATTACCAAGTGCTGGCTTATACTCACTATTTCAATTTAATGTTTGGAACAAAATTTAACAACTATTTTTAAAAACTACTAATACATGACATGATAAAAAATTTAAAAAAAAAGAAAAAGTAAACCAACAAACCTTCAGTCTTTCAACAAAATTTATCTGAACGTGTACCTTTTTCCTTTTTAGTTTTACTGACGACTTTAAGGTGATGTTGGCAACAGCCCAGCTCAGCTGGGATTTTAAATTCCCCTCCCTCATTCTACAGCATCAGTTCTTTAAAAAGCTCCAATCTCTGTCCCCCAAGGTCTATAGGGCTTGCCAAGGTTTCCTGCCTGCGTGGGTGCCGAAGGGCTCAGTGCATTGGGAGACAGTAAGTGAAAGGAGCCAAAGGAGAAGGGAAAGGCCGACAGGGAAGCCACGGAGGAGAGCAGGGGCGGCGACAGTTTGGAGGCGGAGGTGACCACAGGGAGCACCGGTCCTAGGCCGCCGCTAGGGGGCGCACGCAAAGCAGGCGCCTCCGGATGTGCCGAGGTCAACCTGCCCTGGTGGTGTGGTTCCGTGGGCGAGGCCGTGGTTCCAGTGTTCCCGTGGCCGTTCTGGGGCAGAAGCAGGGGGTGCGCGACGTGCGGGTGATGTCCGAAGGCGCCGCCCCAGGGAATGTGTCCAAGACCTGCGTGGGCGCCGCTGGCCGCTTCCCGCTGGGAGGCGTAGTTGTTAAGATGTGAGACCAGCCGAACTCGAAGCGGGTCCGAGGCATCTAGTCCTTCAATGATGCTCAGATAACGGGCAACTTCCGCCAGGCACTCCCGAAACCCCAAACTCCGATAGTCCATAGCCAGGGCGTGGGCGTCAAAATAGCCTGAGGAAAAGAACAAAAGAAAAACCTCAGGCTTTGCTCATTTCCCGCATTTCTTCAATACCAAAGGCAGCCCTTCCTAACAAATACCTACATCTTTAAAAACGGCATACACGGGCTCTTACCAAGGTCCAAATATTTGCGAGTTGACCAAAGTCTTTGCATTAATCAACATGAGAAGTATGTGTTTGCTAATGTAAGTTCAAAGCCCAATTAGAAACTGCTGAGCAGAAAGTGGAATTATACCCTACCAGCAGATGAAACTATGTTCATTCCTTTAATGTTTTCCCCCAACAACAACAAAAAATACATCAAGGACAGAGAAACCACAGAGCAGTGAAATTCATTAGACACACAGATGTAAGTTATCATCATGGAGCTTTTAGGCACTTGGTCCTGAGCAAAGCATTTTCCGGCTGGAGACAGACACACAGACCCAGGTCTCCCACCTTCTGTTAGGTTTTCCCTAATTAACCACAACAGGTTTCTTTCCTCTAGAGTCGTAGGAGCTTTTTTTTTTTTTCCAATCCTGTAGATAAAATTAAGACCATACACTTTTTTTTAAGCCTTTTTCTCAAAATGGCAATAAACAAATGTGGTGAGAGCTACCTGATTTTAATCAGGGCTGTCACAACTTTTGGGCACCTCACAGATAACAGGTATTCTCTAAAAGAAGATGTATTAGCTTAGTTTGAAGAGGACCGGGGTGATGAATTCACTGGAAAAATCCTACGTGCATTTGAAAATGCTCTGACAGACAACCGTGCGACACAACATTCTCTCCCCACCCCCAAGGCACAGAGGAAAAATGAAGCAGCGACTGCACCAGTGCTGGCCTGCCGCAGCTGCTCATTCTACCCAGAACACCCAGGGCCGCCACCAGACTAAGGATATGTACCTTTCCCTCCTGCAGTGTGCAGCATTTTCAGGTGATCCACGGTCATCTGCAGAATTTCGGCTTTTTCTAGCTTCGCAGATCCCTGGAGAAGAGAATGGGGGGAAAAATTGATGAGGCACCAGCTACCTTTGGGGAACAACTTAAAACAGATATGCACGTATGTGGATATGCTTTGTAAATCATAAAAGTACAAACGAAAACAAAATGAGCTGTCCTCATATGTTGGAATCTGTATATGAATTTATCTCTTTGGCATAAGCAATACGGTTATTTTGATGAGGTTTATATTAATGAGGGGAGGTATTCAGAAGGTGTGGATGGCTACACTGAGAGCTCTACCCACTTTCCCCATTACCTGCTTCTCAAAAGCACTGGGTACCAGCCTTCTCAGCTCAGACAAACTGTTATTAATCCGGTCCCGTCGGCGTTTCTCAATGATCTGTAGAAAGCAGGCAAAACAAAGGAGGGTATTTCCATCAAGACTGTAAATTTCAAAACGAAGAAAAATAGTTCTTTTCATTAATTAATAACAAAACAAAACAAGAAGCAATGTAAACGGACTCACGCCTCTTCGTCTTTTCCTGGCCAAGATCTGTGAAGATGTAGTTGGGGACATGGAACCTAGAGCCGAACTCAAGTTTCTGAATGGGGGGAAAAAAACAGGAATCGCTGTAAGGCAGGGGAGGTGATATGAGGGGTCTCCCCCTCACCCTCCCCGCACCCAGACTGTTTTGGCAACTTGGGTTTGAAAGCGCCTCCGGCGTCTCTCACCCCGGACGGGGGCATAACCCAGATGCGCAGAGGTCAGTGGAGGGCACCGACGTGCCCAGGCCCTCGCCCGCTGTCACCGTGGCCAGCCGGCGCTCGTCTCCTGCCGGGGTTCCGCTCTGCCGCCGCCAACTCACCCATTCTCATCCGCACTCTCCTTTTCCACTTCGATGGTCTCGTCCAGTTCGCTATCCGAAGAGCTGTACTCGGGGTGGGCTCGCTTCATGTTGGCTGCGCGGGGGCTCCGGGGGAGGGTCGGCTCGGCGCGGCGGGCAGGGAGGAGTTAACAGCAGCGGCGCCTCTCCGCGCTCGGGGGCTCGCGTTCCGCACACACTGATCCCGCTCACGCTCTGCCTCCGGTTAAAATTCAACCATCCCTTTCCCACGCTGCGCCCCTACTCAGGTCCCCGGGGAGGGCAGGCGGGGTGGAGGAGGCGGGCGAGGGGGCGGAGGGGCGGGGCGGCGGCTCCTGGGCAACAGCCTCCCCTCCGCCAACCCGGCTTCTCGCTCCGTTGATTGGCAGCCACTCCGGGGAGGGACCGGCGCGAGGCTAAGATCCAGGGCGAACCCTGCCCCCGCCCTCCTCGCCGGCCCCTGCCCGGCGGCGGTGCGTCGGCTCCGCGGGGGCTCCGCTGGGTCTTCACTGCAGGGGAAGGAGGAGGCGCGGGCGGCGGTGGGCCGGCGGCGGGCAGGCGGGGGAGGCCGGGCCGGGACACA
>NC_043714.1:26845427-26876456 GCF_006229205.1 Suricata suricatta
GCTGGCGGACCGGGCCCGATGCACCTGGCCGGGTGGCGCGCCGGCAGTTCCGCGGAGGCTGCGGGGCGCCGGGAGAGCGGAGCTCGTGCGCGGCCACATTGGCCACCAGCCCGCGGGCCGGCGCTTGAAGGGGCAAGCCGTGGTTTCTGGGAATGTCCTTTTTCGGTTTGGGGGACCGTGTCCCCACATGCAGCCAGTATCGTTTGTGCAACGCTTCTCATCTTCCAGAAAGGAATGAGTTGCCCCGTGCATCTAATTTCCGGAGGAGTGGAACGCGTGTTTTCTCGGCCGACTGCGGGGGGGCGGGGGGGCGGGGGGAACCCCTGGGGACATCCATTATGGAGGGGGTTTTTTTTGTTGTTTTTTGTTTCCTGGCATTGGCGGCCAGATCCTCAGCGGGCGACTGGGTGGCGGGCCTGAGCTTTTGCGTCTGAGGCCGCCGTTATGCGGGAGCGCACGTCTCTGACCCTTAGACACAAACGCGACACACACCTACGCACACTGCACGCCTCCGGTTTGGGTTCTTGGTGTTTACTGGAAGCTCCGTGAGGTTACGCCAAGTTCTCCGTAAGATACTGGCGGAAAGAACTGTGTATCTCTGGACGGATTCCCTATTCAAGGATTTGTAGAAGCAGTCGGATGGGTGTTTTGAATTTGGAAATCTAGGCTTCCCTATCCTTTACAAAGGAGCGGAATACTTGGTATTCCTCGCAGGTCCGTTCTTGTGGCTGCTGACTTTGCAGTCCTGTCAGTGCACTTGATAGATATTGAGGATAGCAAAATTGTTCTCCCTTATGCAAATAGCTTCTCGGTATCTATGTCTCCTTCATTAGTGATCTCATTTAGACGCCAACCCTCCGCATGGCCTGAGCCTAAGATGGCTGTTCGAGTCTCAGCCCATCACCTCCACACACAGAATATTTCACCGCCTGGCTCCCACTGAACTCTTAATTTCACTTCGCCTCTACCTCCAGTGCCTCAGCTCTTCATTCTGACTTCCTCTGCTTCCCTGTCTAGGCTGGTCACCCCCCGCCCCATCAAGCCATGTTGATTTTTTTCTTGCTTGCATACCAGATGCCCTTGTTCCCTGATATTCCCCCACATGCCACTTGTCAGTTGTCCATTCAAGATCAATTCCATTATCTGCTTACTCTGCCCCTACTCACAGGTAACAACGGCCCTTTGGGGGTTGCTCGAGATTCAGCCTCCCAAGCTCCTTTCCAACCTCCACAGTCTTCAGTAAAGCACACTGACCCTCCCACCTACATCTTCCCCCACCTCCAGAACCGAATGTTCCAGGCATAGGAAGCCATCGGCTACTCCCCTCTGCCTTTCAGAAGCCCCTCTGACATTCCATTTCTTTCCCCAAAGTAACAGGCCACCCTTTCCCAGAAAGTAGTGTGTCCACTGACCCTCTGTGGGTCTGTGGTTCCCAGCCTCTGGAATCTACAGTGAGCGAGACTTTCCTGCTTTGGCCTATTTCTGCTGCTTCGTACGGACATGGACAAGCCACAGACAGGAGGATGAGAAGAAAAGACACGGTGGGGTGAGGATCCCTGACTCCACATTGGTACCAAAGCAAACGATTTCTCCCACATTCAGTGTTACTTTCCTGTCAAAAATGAGGTCTACATTAAGCTGTTAAATTTCTCCTGCTTCTTGATCTTGACTTGCCTTTACTCACCCATCCAGCTAATACTGAGTGCCTTCTGTGTGTCTGGCCCTGTGCTAGGGCCTGAGAATGCAATGGTGACCCAAAGTGACATGGCCCCTGCCTTCCTAGAACTCACATCCTAGGGGGGAGATAGACAAAGAACAGGTAAAGTCATTAGAGATGTGTTTCATGCTTGGAACCATCTTTTGATAAGGAAAAACAAGAGGGTGAAGATACTTCATGAGATGTGGTAAGAACTTTTCTGAGCTTGGGAAGGCACCTTTAAGAACTAGGTTAGAGCCTAGTTCAGGTTCTAGGTCTAGTTCAGTTAGAGCCACAAAAGAAGGGGCTGCAGAATCAGAATCATCGGTAGTAGAATCCGAGAGAGAGAGTCTGAGAGCATGAGGCCCAATTTTCCAGCACCTGCAGAGCAGAGGGGCTTTAGCCCTGGAGGCTTTGAGGAAAGAACTGCTTGAAAGTTCTTCGCAGTCTTCTGAGCAAGACACAGCCTGCAAGAGCAGCAGCATCTCTGGCCTGAGTGGGTGTTTTTCATAATCCATCTATCCTGTGGGACCGGCCTTTTCAAATTTGCACACAGGCCCGTTTCCTTGCCTTTCTGTGGAATCTGGGTTTATTTATCTACTGATATCCAGCGGGTTGCCTTTCTCTGTGTTCTCTTGCAAAAGGGATGTTCAAGATGCCCAAGGAGAGACAAATACTCCAGATTGAGGAATGCGCTCCCAGGGCCAGGGCCAGGCCCGGGCGGGGCCTTTCCAGAGGTGAACCAGTGCTAGCTCCCGAGAGAAAGAGCCCATCCTCAAACTGCAGTCCCAGCATTTCCATCTGAAAGAAGATTAAGGATGGCCAACTGGCTGGAAGGGACACAAGCAGTAGCTGGGCAGGGGACCACCCAGGAAAAGGCCCTGAATCTTTGATTCTTCAGAGGTTTCGCCACTGTCGAGGTCCCTGCCTTGGCCTCCTGGATGTGGCCCTTTCTCTGTCAGTTTGCTGTGGGATCATGATTAAACAGGTATGCAGGAGGGCCAGAGACTCCACCTGCCGCCCTGGTAAAGAGAGGGGCTCCTCGATCTGGGCTCTGAAGCAAGTTCCTTTATCCAGTCTGAGGCAAAACGGCTTTGCTATAACCACTTTTAGGTGAAGCCAGCCAGTGTATGAGACATCTGAGTGTTACTTGTTCATGCATTCAATCTACACACTTGTATAAAGCTCCTACTGTGTCCTGGACACTGAGCCAGGCCTGGAGCGATGAGCCAAAAAGCCACAATCTTTTATCAAGCTGCTCACAAGAGCGTGTGGTAAAGACACAGTCAGATCAGACTTAGCTACACAACAGCAGGCAAGCTACTCAACCTCTTGAAACCTCGATTCTCCTATCAATAAAATGGGGTGTTAATAAAAACAATTTCCCAACATCGCAGATTATATAAGATCAGTTATACAAAGCATTTGAACAGTGCTTGGCTGAGAGTAAACACTTAATAAACAGCAGCTATCATTATTAGCTATTAACATACCTGATTTAACAAGAGCAAAGCAGGCACTGGGTTACCCCTCAGTTTTCTTCTGAAACGGTTACACATCTAATGAGGTTGAAAGGAAGCAAAACAAACTTAGTAGTTGGATATATTAAAAGCAATGTCTCCCGAACATAATGTCCTTCAACGATGATGAGAAAGAAAGCATGCTCCTTGCTAAGAGCACTGGCTTATTTTGAGTAGAGCTTAACAGTAAGCATCTGCTATTCATTATTAGTGAAAATTGTGCTTTTTGAGTTTCTTATGAAGGAAGAGACCCTGAGCATGCAGTGCTATAAATATGTGTATAAATAAGTTGCATACTTCTGGAGTTCAAAAACAGCTTCTTCATGAGAACACCCCAAATCAGAAACCACAAGACCGAGTCGCCCAAAACTGTCATACCAAAATTTTGACTAAATGCCAGTTTTCCTCTGTTCTTCACGCTTGCTGCTTTCCAAAGATGCTGTCTCAACCACCGGATCGCCTTGTGGCCCATCACGCCACGCAGAAGTGCACGTCCACTACCAACTCCCCTAATTGGGGTCAGATGTAAGACACCTTGGTGTTCGCCCCGAGGGAATTGCTTAATTGGAAACCCAGCAGGCAGCAGCGTGGCACAATAGGAGGAGGAGGGAGGTCCCAGTTGCCAGCTTGGGGTCGAGTGACCCTTTCCTGGCTGTGTGCCCTTGAGCCCATGACCATGCATCTCTCCTCTGAGCCTCAGTTTTCTCATCTATAAATAAGAAGATTCTCTCAGCTTTTGTTTTGGATTTTTTTAAAGGTAAAATGAAACAAAGTCTTTTGGAAAATACTATACAAATATTAGGCCTTATGCTTGTCAGTTATGATGACGATGATGGTCATAACACAGGTTCCTTCATTCTGAGCCATCTAAAAGGCCCACCTGGAGGTCTTCTTGTTCCTACCAGTGAATTCCTTCTGGATGGGCTGCTGTCTTTAAGGGGGGGGGGGGCAGAATATTTAAAATGCTGAATACATTTAACAGACCATTAATCTCTCGAGACTTTGTAAATAAAAGAATCTGTTCTCAAATACATTTGGGAAATTCTTAGCTCAGGACACTCAAGAGCATGCATGGCTCTGAGAAGTCCTTAATAAAGAATCCTCATTTACATGTGTCTAACTCAGCACTTCCCAAACTCATCAGCCGGGGAACCCTTTTTTCATATAGTATCTGCTAATAGGCCACTGACCTAGCATCCCCCAAAACCAGACTTTGGGAAATTCTGCCCTAGAATAATGATAGAAGCATTTTGCTTTCGGCCCATAAAAAAATTAAGGCATCGGGGCACCTGGGTGGCTCAGCTGCTTAAGCGTCCAGCTCTTGATCTGGCTCAGGTCATGATCTCACAGTTCATGAGTTTGAACCCCACATCAGGCTCTTTACTGACAGTGCAGAACCTGCTTGAAATTCCCTCTCCCTGTCTCTCTGCCCCTCCCCTACTTGTGCACACATGCTCTCTTGCTCTCTCTTCCAAAATAAATAAATAAACTTTAAAAAAAAACTTTTTAAATTAAGCATAAGTAAAAGCATCTTAATAAAAAGTATTGTTGAGTTCTGGTAATATAATTTCTGCTTAGAAAGTTCCTTGCTCACTAATCTGAGAGCCATTTCCTTTAAGAAATTTATATTTTTTTTAAATATGGAAGGCTTCATGAATTTGTATGTCATATTTGTGCAGAGGCCATGTAATCTTTTCTGTATAAATATTTTTTTAATTTATTTTTTTATGTTTATATTTAAGAGAGAGACAGAGTGCCAGCAGAGGAGGGGCAGAGAGAGGGAGACACAGAATCCAAAGCAGGCTCTAGGCTCTGAGTTAGCTGTCAGCACAGAGCCCTATGTGGTGCTCGAACTCATGAACTGCGAGATCATGACCTGAGCCGAAGTCGAAAGTTTAACCCACTAACCCACCCAGGTGCCCTTGGAGCTTCGGTTTTAGATTGAAAGGAATGTTGTTTGTTTTCCGTTTATTTTGTTTTGTGCTATTACCTTTCAATTTAGGGGCCCAAGGCAGAGATGAGGAAGAAGAGAAGAACTGAGGGGACTGATTTTGAGTCTAGTAAAGGGAGGATGAGGACCAGAAGCTGAAGGAGCTGTTTGTATGATGAGTCCAGTGAAAAAACAATGCTGATCAGCTCCCCAGTGACAACATGATTCAGGCTTGGAACAGGGTCATTCTGCAATACCCACCCAACCACTACACACACATGTTCCACCAAATGGCACTGTGAGGGTGCAGGGTAATGCATCGGGGGGACGGGGGGACTGAGGGGCTTGGCCAAGCAGCAGTCTTAGGGAGGACTTGGGAGTAGTGAACTCAGCCCTGCACGTCAGTGAGCCGCTGCCCAGGTAGGGCTGAGAACTCAGAAGGGAGTCAGTTTGACAGGCAGGAAGGATTAAGAATCATTATAATCTGGATTTTAATGTGACTATTTAAACTCAAAGGCTAATAGACCCAGGCAACATTCCAATTACAAGAGGAAAAATGATGTGAAAGATGGGCTGAATTGTGTCCCCCAAAATCCATATGCTGAAGCCCTAATCCCCAGTGGGATGGTATTTAGAGAGGGGGCCTTTAGGAAGTAGGTATTAAATGAGGTCATCCCCTCATGAAGGGATTAGTGCCCTTTTAAGCAGAGACCCCAGAGCTGGCTCTGTCTCTCTGCTGTGTGAGGACACATTGAGAAGCCAGCCTTCCACAAGCCAGGAACTGTGACAAAATAAATCTGTGTTATGTAAGTCACCCAGTGTGCAGGAGTTTGCTAAAGGAGCCCAAACTAAGAAAGTTCCTATTTCAGAACTTACAGAGTGTTAATCTATCTTTCTAGATAGGCATTTCTGTTATGGATGTGTTCTATTTCACAGCTTTTAGAATATATTTTCCTTTTCGGTAATTGAAAGAGCTAAACAAAAGGGTTTGACAATTTTTTCCTGCTTAAAAGAGTCCACATTTAGAGCATCAAAGATATTTTTCTATTTTTCAATGACTTTTATTTTTTAAATGCCTATTAATTATAGTTAATGAAATAGGACATGTTCCCTCTCCCCCCTCCCCCCCACAAATAAATGGCAAAGGGCTTAGTATTTCTGGTTAGTGTCGCTATTTAACAAGAGCTTGGGTTTTCAGTCTGGAATCTTCCTTCCTGTCCCTCTCCTTTTTGAGCTACTCATCAAATGACAGTGAAATGAAGGGACAGTTTATCTCTGCTGCGAGTTCCCACTAGAGACCCGGCCCTCCTGACCCTGGCGTTGGCACATGAGACAGATGAACACAGGACCCCCTCTTTAGGCCTTCCCCTCATCCGCCTGTCATATGACATCCCCAGAAGTGGTAGTGAGGTTTCCTTAGGCCAGACCCACCACTGGGCCGTCCCTCTGTGGACAGCCTTCCCAAGGGTGGCAGGCAGATCAAGCACCCTCCGTGAAATACGCTCTGGAGAACACAACTCAGTTCCTCTGATTTTAATAAATGCACAATTTAATAAACTTTTCTTTTACCATCCCAAACCACTATAAAATAGGGGCACCTGGGTGGCTCAGCTAGTTAAACAACTGACTTTGGCTTGGGTCGTGATCTCACTGTTCGTGGGTTCAAGCCCCACATCAAGCTCTGTGCTCAGAGCCTGGAACCTACTTCAGAATCTGTGTCTCCCTCTCTCTCTGCCCCTCCCCTACTCATGCTCTGTTTCTCTCTGTCTCAATAATAAATAAACATAAAAAAATTTTAAAAACTAAACATTAAAAAATAAAAAAATAAAACCACTATAAAATATTTAACTATTTTGGCTGTTTGGATTTTATGTCCGTTGCATTGTATTCATAATTATAATACAAAATACATAGAATAAAACTAATGTCTTTTTTTCCACTGCCAGGGTGGGGGGTGGGGGGTGGGGGATGGGAAACAAGTAATAGAAACAGAAAGAAGAGTTGGCAGAATTTTTCATAGCATTTAACCATGCTATAATTTTTGAAAATCAGAATGTATTTGGCTCTTAGGTAGCTTGATTTGTCTTGACTTCTTTTTTTTTTCAGTTTATTTATTTATTTATTTTGAGAGAGGAGAGAGAGTGAGTAGGAGAGGGGCAGAGAGAGAGGGAGAGATTGAGAATCCCAGACAGACTGCATTGTCAGCACAGAGCCCAACATGGTGCTTGAACTTGTGAACCATGAGATCATGACCTGAGCTGAAACCAAGAGTCAGACGCTTCACAGACTGAGCCACTCAGGCGCCCCAATTCGTCTTTGTTTCTATGTGCTATCACCCATCAGTTTCTCAATTCATTTGCAATTATCATAATACATACTAAAGCACTGCTTTAAAGGTTTTTTTAACTTTTTAATGTTTTTTAATTTATTTTTGAGAGACAGCACGAGCCGGGGAGGGTCAGAGAGAGAAGGAGACACAGAACAGGAAGCAGGCTCCAGGCTCTGAGCTAGCTGTCAGCACAGAGCTTGACGCGGGGCTCGAACCCACGAATGTGAGATCTGACCTGAGCCGAAGCCGGAGGCTTAACCGACTGAGCCACCCAAGCGCCCCTTTAAAGTTTTTAATCAAAAGTACACAATCTTCAAGTGTAGTTTTCTGAGAATCCACAGTTCTTAGTTAAAAGTTTTCGTCCTCTATAAAATATATGACTCTCAGTATATTTTCACACCCAGTTTTAAGGGTTAATAGTTTGCCAGTGTTAGTTAAGCAAACCCAAAAATGTTAAGAAATTTCAAGTATTCCTTAAATTGGTGACCCTAACCAAAATTTCTGTCATCAGCCCATGCTAATTTTTTTTAGTACTTAATCCATACTGCCTTAGTGTCTAAAATTTCCATTCAAAACACAAAGACTTAAAATACATACATACACACACGCATGCACACGCACACACACACATATTTATCATACTCTCTTGGTACCATTTATTGCTAATTTGCAACATTGATTGAGTTTTTCTTCTTGAAATTTCACTAGAATAATTAACTTTGAAATCAGTGTTATCTAATTGATAACTATTACCGTCTTTTATTTTTTCCCCAACTCAATCCTTACTGACAAACTTCAAAGCACGTGTACAGTGCAGCAGATGTTTCCTGCTGAAACACACTGCTAGTAAGTACATAGTAGACGTACATGCTTAAATTGAGGTACAGCAAAGGGGAGTTGAATATCTTGAAAGAGAAGTTTCATGAACAGGTCTTTGGATTTCATCATTGTGAACTTAGAGCCCCTTAAGACATGCGCACACACAGATTTTGCTTCACAGTTGTTAAACGTTACAAGTTCATTACACAAGTCACCATAGTGTAGACTCTAAATATATTTCTTTCGTGAATTGGACAGTCTGGCCCACAACACTAAAACTGTGTGAACACACCAAAAGTCTTAGAGTAGACTGTGCAAGAGCCATCAGAGTGTCCTCTTTCTCAGCATTTTCTCTCTCTGTTGTTTGTGGGTTTGTTTTGTTTTGTTTTGTTTTGTTTTGGAACAAGACTGAGAGGTAAAGAAGCTACAAGCCCATCCATATTGTTCTCTAAGAGGAATTTTCATATTGCTCCTTCCATGTGTTTATTCATGAAATCTGGTTTTAGGCCTCCCATGTTTAAGTGCAAGCCAGGGAGTAAGACTATGTGGAGAGTGAATGAAGAAAGAATTGTGCACGATTAGACACTTCAACGCAATGGGTCAAGAGCAGTTTGCTGCCTTTATTCCCTCTCCCTGTGTTTGTGGTATGTATGGAGTCAGGAGAGAAAACGTGGTGGTCTGTGCCTCAGTGGGGAGAAGAGGGCCCCAAGTGCAGGGAATCAGGGCAGGAGCAGGACAGTGCAGCACAACATGACCGTCTTGCCCATGAGGACAAAGAAAGTGAAATGGGACAAGACAATCTCGTTGGGTTCAGAAACAGAAGGGGGAGATTTTGAATCCCCATCACACATAGTTGAGGTGCTACCAAAAGAATACACACAGAGGAGGAAGAAGGCCTAGGGCTGGAGAATCTTCTAGGAATGAACCTGGAGCAAGGCTATGGTTTCCAGGAGGGAAAGAAAGAGAGAAAGGAATTCTGAAATAACCCGGAGCAATACTTGGCATGTCACTGGGTGGAGATGAGAGGGTCCCACCAGGCAGCGAATCAAGACTCAGTCCCAGATTGCTTGCCCTACAGTGATGGTTCTCCACTTTTAGCATGTATCCAGTTACCTGGAGGGCAAGAGGCAGCTGCTGATCCAAGGACCATACTTTGGGAACCACTGATCTAGAAGCTGTTTGCCTTGCTAATAGATAAGGTTAACTCCAACAGAGGACAGTAAAGGAGAAATGTGGCTTATTTTCCAATAAGCCAACGGTCTTTCTGTCTACCGAAAGATCGTGATGAGAGACATGGCATTCAACAATGCGTCTCTGAGATCAGTCAGGCTCTTTCAAATGATAAGAACTTAATGCTTTCCTAATTAATTCAAGATATATGCTAAATTCCTAAATTGAGCTGTTAGAATTTGGGGGTGGTTTTGTTGGTAGTGGTTTGATGTTTTAAGAAAGTCACTGCTTACTTGAGAAACCATGGTCTCCCGAAGTACATTTCCCATGGGAAGAGCTCCATGGAGAGGAAAGGGACCCATTGTTCCCCCGGTTCAGTTGAAATGTACAGACACCTGAAACCCAAATAAATGAGCAAATAAAAGATGAAAGCATACAGGAGATCATCCTTCAAATCCACACAGGCAAAATAATTAAAAACTAGGTGAACATTACAGTGGTAATAATAAAACTTAATAATATGTATTAATTACATAAACAGAGAAACTGTGTTCCTCCAGGGCCTACTCCATCATTTTGTATTGAATTATGATTCACCTGAAATATATACATATATATGTATATGTATATTCCAACTTCCGCCCCCAGAACTATGTTTACATCAGTGGTTCTCATACTTCAGCAAGCATCTGAATCCCAGGGAGCCTGACCAAAACACAGATCCTTGGGTGCTACCCGCGGAGTGTCTGGTTGAGTAGATTTCGGGGAGGCTCCAGAATTTGTATTTCAAACAAATCCCCAGATAAGCTGATGCTAATTGTTCAGAACTATACTTTAGGAATTGCTGGTTAAGATCCGTAGTTCAACTTAGCCATATATCAGAATTACCTGGGGAGTTATTTCTAAAAATCCCAATTCTTATACCACACCTCAAAACAATCAAAATCAGAATCTATGGGGATGGAGCCCAGGCAGGCATAGTTTTTTTTTTTTTAAGTTCTCAGGTAATTCCAATGTACAGCCAAAGTGGAGAGTGTCTAGTTAGATCAGTAGTTCTCAAACTCTGGCACATGTCAGAATCCTCTGGAGCCCTTGTTAAATCTCAGAGAGCTGGCCCTTCTTCTAGAGTTTCTGATTCAGTAAGTCTGGGTTGTGTCCAGGAATAAGCATTTCAATCAAGTTCCCAAGTGATGATGCTATATGAATCCTGGACCACACTTTGAGAACCATGGGTTAGACCGACTTCAGTTTGGCTGCACTTGGGATCTATTGGGGGATCGGTATAAAATACTGAAGATACTGACCCTCCAAAAAAAAAAAACAACAAAAACTGGGCATTGGGATTTATATCTTCTAAGATGGTGTTTGCCTTAAGTGTGCTGTCCACGTTCTCCAGGTGATTCTAATGTTCAGCCAGGACTGAGAATCACCACTAAACCAAGGAAAGGCAAGGATGCATACATGTGTCACCTGCAATGCTTGCTGCTCATCGGGTTACATATGACTTCTTCCAACTAAAACATATTCCTGCTTTAATCACCAGATGCAACATATATCTTTCCTTAAGAAAAATACTACACTGAAGTAAATGTAAGATTATGACAGTCATTTCTGAATTTGAGAAATAACTAGGTTAAGCCAGGAGGGGCTCCCCCCCCCCCCCCGCTTTGGTTGCTATAAATACAACTTACTGTCTGAATTTTTTTAATGTAACATGGTAACCCACCCCTTTGGTGATCTGTAGCTAGTCATGTAAACAGAAACATTATAACTGTTATTATAAAAGCAGTTTCCTATAAATGAGAATTTATGCTTATATCTAAGTAAACTTGAAACCTGATCAAACACCCTGGCTCCAGGAAAATAACTTTGGGTTTGGACAACACAAACCAGAGTAATGTTTTACTGCCAGTTGAAGTTTTTGAATATACAGGGTCATTTTTAATCACATATTATGAGAATAGCTTGTCTGTTACAGAGAGTAGAAGCTAAGATTTGTAAATGGGGCGGGGGTGTGGATGGGGAAGTGGTGGATGGGGAAGTGGCGGATGGGGTCAGCTCTTAACTGGAGCCCTCTTGCCCAGCTCTATGATATCAGATACAGGTTTGTAAATAATTACTTTTTACTTCAGTTTTCACTGGAAGCAGTAACACTATTGTGTTTTAGCAGCTGATTCACTCATGACCCTTCGAGGATACACTATGCCAGGTCCAGTTCTTACACCCAGAAAGACTTTAGAAATTTAGCACTGGAAAGGCTGGGAAACTACGTCACATCCATTGGAGTGGCTGTAAAAAAAAAAAAAAAAAGAAAGAGAGAGAGAGAGACAATAGCAAGTATTGGGGGATGATCTAGAGAAAGTAAAACCTTCATACATTGCTGGTCTGGAATGTACCACCAGTTTAGAAGGTCTTTGTCAGTACCCTTAAGTTAAGCACAAACTGACCACACCACTGAGCAATTCTGCTCCTACGTATTCACCCAGGAGAAATGAGAACATGTTCACACAAGAACTTGCACGTGAATGTTCATGAGCAGCATTATTCATAATGGCTGGTGGAAACAATTCAAATGTCCATCAACTGATGAATGGATAAAGAAAATGTAATTACAGCCCATGCAATATTATTCAGCAATAAAAAAGGAAGACTTGATATACGTTATAGCATGGATGAACCTTAACAATATGCTAATGAAAGAAGCCAGTCACAAAAGATGATACATGATTCCTACTAGATGAAATGTCTAGGGAAACCTACAGGAGATAGAATGTACATTAGTGGTTGCCAAGAGCTGGGAGTCAGGAGGGAGGGACACAGAGGGAGTGAAAGCTAAAGGAGGGTGTGTTTTTTGAGAAGATGAAAATGTTTTCAAATTGACTCTGGTGAATGTACTGAAAACCACTGAGTTGCCCACTTTAAATGAGTGAATTGTATGGTATGCGAATTATAGCTCAATAAAGCTAACCTATATGGAATATAGCGTACTGGGTAAGATCAGAAGCAAATTTCCATCAGCTCATCTCTGAAACCACTTTGAACAAGCCCTCTGGGCGCATGCACGCAGAGCTGCTTACAGCTAGATCGGGCGAGCCGGGTGTAGGGGTGCAGGCTCTCTCCCTCCTTGCTCTCTGGCTTGCTGTCGCAGCATTCAGGCCTCTGCAGTAGCACGCGGAAAAGGCGGGCTCATTTGTCACACACGGAACAGGACCCGAGCGCGAGCGCGTTCCTCTAGAAGCCGGCAGCTCCCAGCAGACGTCTGCGGGGTGCCCAGCCCTCGGCGCGGCCGGCGCTCCTGAGCTGGCGGGTCCCTAAGCTGTGGCCAGGAGGCTATCTGATGACCGTCTTTCTTCCCTCTCTCTTCCCCAACAAAGGGTAACTGACCTGTCGCGTGACCTGGCAAGAGCTGAGGTTCCCTAAACACGCTTCCCCCCTATTGTGTGCGGACGTTCCCAGAAGCAGCGGAGCGGCGGGACCCACTGGAGGGACGCGCGGGACAGGGAGGCCCCGGGCGCCGGGATCCCGCTGGCCCTCCCCCGGGGCGGACTGCGCGTCGCCCGCGGCCGGCCGGGGCGAGGCAGGGCTGGGGGGTAGTGGAGGAGGGGGGCTGTAATTGCGGCGCAGTCCTGGTTCCCACGCTCCTATTGTTGGCGACTTTGTTTCCAATTCCCATCACGTGTGCTAATTAGTTAGCGCTGCTGGCTGGCTGGGAGGCGTGTGGCTGGCCTAAGAGCAGAAAGATCACTTCCTGTAGGGAGCCGAGCAGGCTGAATAGCAGTGGGGTTCTTTCTCCCTCTCCTAAGGGCCTCCTTCGCTGCCTCCCAGGAGGGTGGGAGTGCGAAGGGAACGGGAAGAAATGCTGATTGTGAGCAAATGCCACTGGCTTGCAAGAGCAACCCAAGGGGCGGGTGTGTTGGGGCGGGGGCGGGGGATCTAAGGGAGGGAATAATGGAAGGAGCAGGATTAAAGGCAAAACTCTTGTTAGACTTCTAACCTGATGAAGAAATGCTTTACCAAATCACCTTCACAATTTTGTTCGGGGAGTCTTTTCCAGAATGGGATAATAAACGAAAGGTATTGCGGTGCGTTTAAATAAATAAATAAATAAATAAATAAATAAATAAATAAATAAATAACTAGTTTTCACGCTCTGAATAAAACCGCACAGGCTTCCCTGTATGATAGGAAAGAAGGGTGAAATGTAGTGAGACATGACTTTGGAGTCAGTGATTTGTCCTTGAATTCAAACTTCTGGGTTTTTTGCACTTGGGTAGTAAGCTCTTAGAAGGGGTGCAGGGAAGTGTTGGAGACCACTGACGGAAGATAGTAATAAGCTGGACGAAAATACACGGGCTCAATTAAAAGAAAAGTGCTTTCTATGTTCCTTGGCTTTTCAGTGAGCTACAAGATTTAGTAATGCTTTAATTCTCACATAGAAGTCTCCACTTTGAAGATACAATATTACCCATACTTACTCCCTATAAATAAGACAAAAGCTGGCTTTTATAACGTTACATGCTAAAGCACCAGGGAGGTTTTGCCCTTTTCCTTGGAAAGTGGCAGTGTGCTGGAGGAGTAAGATCCTTGCATTCAGCAAGGATATTTTTGAGCACCTCCTATGTGCCAGGGACTGGGCTAGGGCTGGAGATGGAGAGATGAAACATCCAGAACCTGTCTTTAAGTAGACAGATCTAGAGAGACAGATAAGCATGTAAACCAGTAATTAAAGATGACTCAGAAGTGGAGGTCTGTACTAGGGACTGTGAGAGCCAGAGGAGGGCCACCAGATCCAGGCTGGGGAATTTGGGAAGGCTTCCTAGAGGAATGACTCATCTGACACTTAAGTGGCAAATAACACATGGCCAAGAGAAAGGGGCATTCCAAAAGGAGGTAACGATATGTGGGAAGGGTCTAGGGGTCTTGACAAAGTATGAGGTGCTCTGCAAACAGGTATGAATGGCTGCAGCACAGTGCTGGAGGGGTAAGCATAGATAAGCTAGAAGGGTAGGGATCATGAAAAGTCTGGTTGAGGACTTTGGACTTTATACTAGAGACGATGAACAATTTTAAGCAAGGGAGTAGGATCATGAATTTTGTCCTTTAGGAAAACAACTTGGGTAGCAGTTTAGAGTATGGATTGAAGGAAGTCTGTCAGGCTTAAAGCAGGGAGAGGAAGTTGGGGACTAACTCTATAAGATACCAAAATGAGGAACAGTTTAGAGGAGTCGGGTCAGGTTCAAGAGATACTTAGAAGATGGAATTGACAGAACATAGAGACCAGTGTTACTTTGCCATAAACAACTCACAGGAGTCCGAGACAACTCCAAGTTTCTATCTTGTACGACTGGATAAATGACGACAGGATTCCCAGAGATACGAAACTTGGAGGACAAAGAACAGTCTTGAAATGGAATGAGATGATGAGTTTGTTTTTGGCCGTGTTGCATTAGAAGTGACTGTGGGGTATATAAGTAGTGACATCCAAGAGGCACATGGCTGTAAGACTATGGAGCTCAAAGACGAGAGGGTGGGGCTGGGGTGGACGAGGGAGCAAAAGGGGACGAGAAGTCAGCGTCTGTCTCTCACTCACAGAGTCATACTCAGTGATGGGTTCTCCACAAGTAGCTTCTAGATATGCTGCTCCACAAGGGACTTTGGAGACTGTATGATCCCAGTTATATGAGGTATCAAAAGTATAAAATTCATAGAAACAGAAAGAAGATGATGATCGCCGGAGGTTGGTGGGGGTGGGAGGGAGGAAAGGGAAACTGTTGTTCAGTGAGTATAGAGTTTCAGATCTGCAAGATGAAAATTTTCTAATGATCCTTTTCTTAACAATATGAATACACTATGATACATTTTGTTTTTAAATCCCAGTAATTTTTTAAAGGGAACTCAGGAGAGAAAGAGATAGCAACGCTGCCAGCTACCTTTGGACAGCACTAAGATGAAATCCTTTTACCTCCTGCTAGGGCATTCCCACCCATTCTGAGTGGGATGGTTAAGTTGAAAAAGACGTTTTGACTTTTTTTTAATGTTTATTTTTGAGAGAGAGCGCGCATGCGTGCATGAGCAGGGGAGGGGCAGAGAAAGAGGGAGACACAAAATCTGAAGCAGGCTCCAGGCTGTCAGCACGGGGCCTGATGTGGGGCTCGAACCCAAACTGCAAGATCATGACCTGAGTCAAAGCCAGACGCTTAACTGGCTGAGCCACCCAGGGGTCTCTGGAACAGACATTTTAGAATAGACAAGATGAGGGGCTCTGGGTCTCTCAGTCGGTTAAGCATCTGACTTTGGCTCAGGTCATGGTCTCATGGCTCATGAGTTCAAGCCTTTTGTCAGGCTCTGTGCTGACGGCTGAGAGCCTGGAGCCTCCTTTGGATTCTGTGTCCCCCTCTCTCTGCTCCTCCCCAATTCATGGTCTGTTTCTCTCTCTCTCAAAAATTAATGAGCATTAAAAAATTGGAATAGACGATATGAATTAAGAGTCTTAAAATGTTTATGCCTATGACCTACATATTCTACGGCCTAAAATTAGTCATAAATAAGAAACCAAAAATACTGTAAGACAACATGAAAATATTAGATATAATTTTAAAACTAAATGTTCAGGGGCGCCTGGGTGGCTCAGTCGGCTAAGCCTCCGACTTCGGCTCAGGTCAGATCTCACGTTTGTGGGTTCGAGCCCCGCATCAGGCTCTGTGCTGACAGCTCAGAGCCTGGAACCTGCTTCTGGTTCTGTATCTCCTTCTCCCTCTGCCCCTCCCCCTCTCATGCTCTGTCTCTCTCTGTATCAAAAATAAATAAAACATTAAAAAAATAAAAAAATAAAAAAATAAATGTTCAATAAAAGAAAAAAATATAGTGAAATATCATACCACTGTTACAAATTTTTACAAAGAATTTACCACCACGTGGGAAATACTTATAAAGGTAAGTGAAACAAAACTCAGAACACAAAATTGTATCTATGCTTTGATCACAATTATGTTAAACATAATCTGTATATAGAACAAAGGCCTGGAAGAAAAGAGACGAAAATGTTGATAGTAGCTATCTGTCGATTTTTTCCCCATATACTTTTCTATATTCTCCAAATTTCCACCGTAAGCACTTATTCTTTTATAATTATATAAAGTAATCTATATAAATTCTCTAATTTTTCTGCAAAATTTTCTATGATTCCTTCAACTTTAAAAGAGGTGATTTGCATTTAGTTCAAAGCTGCAATAGATAATTACATAAATGATTTATAAATGTGTCAAAAACCAAAGGGAAGGAGAAATAATCCTCCAGTAAAAACTTAGAAAGACTTTGAAAATTCCTCCATTTGAATATCCTTTTCCCTTTGCTGCTCTTGTGTGGGAAAGAGGAAGCATCAGGAAGCGATGTTGAACATTTTCGCTGATTATAAGTGCTAGAAAGGCAAATTAAGCCCTTCCCTTTAATTGGCTGTAATCAGTTAAACAAGGTAATGGACCACCTGTGGCCGAGATGGAGCCAAGTCCATCTCGAGACCCTGAGACCACAGCTTTGGCACTGAGCTGCCCTAAGGTCAGTTGGAATGGGCTTTTGATTCCATATCAAGTTACTCAGGCTGTGCCACAAAGAAACATTCAATCAACACTTGAGTGTATGGTTTGCTTTAGAATATGTTGATAAAAGGAAGAAAAGTATAAAATTTTAAAATATATATAACATATATAATATATATATATATATGTATAATAAACCAAGCAAGTGAAGAGCATTTCCTATATGCCAAGTGCTTTTCTCAGCATTTCACATCTAAGTGACTTATTCATAAGCCTGTGGGATAGATTCTATTTGTATTGTCATAATCATCGCCAGTTTGCAGATGAGGAAACTGAAGCACAGACTAAGACTGATCGGGGCTCACAGCCTCTAGTGGCACAGTTGGGAACTGAACTCAGACAGCCTGACTTTATCATCTACATTCCTAACCACTATACTGTGCTACTTCTCAAGCTGTCATGCGAGCTATGCTTTACAAGTTAATTGTCAATCCCAAACACACCACAGGCTAGACCTGGCATTTGGAGCAAAGTCTGCAGTACATTCCTACCTCCTCATGGTAGCATAATACTTGCCGAAGCAGCATTTGGGAAGTGAAAAAGCCAATTAAAGATTAATCAGCAAACCTAAAATTACCAGGTGACAACAAATGTCACAAACACTTTTCTCACATACCATCTCACCTGAGTTTGGGGCATGACACTGAGATGATTTAGTGAGGACCAATTAGGTGAGCACTCCTTTGGAAGCAGAAAGATGTTCACACGTGGTTTGGCCACCGTGTGGCTAGACCACTTCTCCCACAGCGAGGATGGCATCTGGGCTGGCGACGAAAGAAGGCTCCTAAGTGAGTGCATCTTGGGCCCATACTCTCCTTAGCTAAGGATGTGTCCTCAGAAATTCTCCAGTCATCCAAGTATCCTTTGGACTCTTGTATGACATGAAAACAAATATGAGGATGCGAAGGTAAGTTCATCATCTTCTCCCCAAACCAATGCTTCTTCCCAGATCCCTTAATCAGTAAATGACACAACCCTCCCCTAGTTGCCTCAGCTCAGGGACCTCGTGGTTGGCCCCCCAACAGCCACTCCAGCTGACCTCCTCCACCTCATCCCCCATGATTGTAAGTCCATCGTGGTAATCACATGCCCCATGCTTGGTTGGTTGGTTTGGGAGTGGGCTGGTCTAAGTCAATCTAGTCCAAAGAAACAGAAGAAGCTTCCTTCAGACTTCTCATAAAGAGAGGCCAGTTTCTCCCTCCCGTCCTATATAAACAAAAACACATCACTGGGGGTGGCCCTCTATCGATGTGAATGGAAGTCAGTTTTAGGATGCAGCCAGTGCCATGGAAGGCAGAATGGAAAGGCAAGGAATGTTGGGCTGATGAACTCAAACCCCACAGTGGATCCTAACCTTAATAACCTTCTGTTATTTGAGAGAATACATTTTCTTTGTTTCTGCCCACATGAGGAAGGGTTTCTGTTATTTGTGATGGAAATCGTCCTCACTGATCTATTTTGCACATCGAAACAAGCATCAAGTCCAGTACATTTTCCTTCCTAAATGTTTTAAAATGCACACGCCTCTCCTCCATCCCCATTTCTAATAAAGATCCTGTTCAGGCCAGCTTTGACATCTCATCTGAATTACTGCAAAGCCTGCTTTTATCAAAATGTCTTGGCTCATGTGAATAGGCCTGAAGAGAAAGTAGGAAGAAGAATGTGAAAGGCTGAGACCATGGCAGGCACATCAAGAATTTTTTCATCTGGTTCTAGGGTGACCTTCGAATGCTGCCATGCCTCAACCTGTCCCAAAAGGCATAACAGGAAGGACCCCTCCATTCTGGGCTCCTCTGACCCTGAGGAGGATGTCAAGACCACCATCCTGTGGTCCTGTCACTACACTCAAATCCTTATCTGTGGTATGTCCTTTGCCGGGTCTGTCTGCTGCCTCGGCAGATGACCCAGAAGACTAGCCTCAGCTAGTCCAGGGTGCGGTTCTTGCCAGCCTCTGGACCCGGACCAGCCATTTCCATCCCGCTTCCCTTGTTCACTCCTGTACCCCGGAGCCACCTAGCCAGGAACCATGGTTATTTCTGTCAGTGCTAATTTCAATCCAACTCTAAAAACACTTGTTGAGTGCCTTCCCCACGCTCAGGACATGCTCGGTTTTAGAAGGGCAGACAGGGGGCACGTCCTGCTCGTCAAATCCCACCACCTGACACATCATGGTGCTCAAAAATATTTAAGTGAATCAAGGAAAGATGAAATGGCAAATATGTTTTAGTGTGCATTCCAGTGACACACAATCTATTGAAAAGATAAATCCAAAGTCAGGCTACCACGAGACTCACTGGTATATAAAATCAACAATAAAAATAATAGTCCATCCTGAGGAGTCAAGCAGCATTCTAAGAGCTGGCATATACTCACTTGTTTACTCTGCACAGCTCTTGACATATGCATTCACATTATCCACACTTTACACAGGAGGGAACTGAAGCTCAGACAGGTCAGGTAAGCTGCCCGGAATCACACAGCTGGTAATGTGAGGAAGGTGAACTGGAGAATAGGGAAGGGAAGGGTTTATTTAGTGGGGAATCTGGAAAACCATCGTGGAAGAATGGGTTTTAAGCTAGATGTTCAGCAATGAGTAGGTCTTCAACATACTTGGTGGGGGGGGTGTATACTCCAGATTGGAGAAGGGCATGGGTGAAGACTGAGAGGTGGACATTGCAAGGTATATTCTGAGAACAACAAATAGTCCCCCATGGCTGAGTATAGGGTATGCAGAGGAGGTGTCTATGGTGGGAATTGAAACTATATAGGGGTGAGCAGTTCAATCATGGAGGGTCTCCAATGGCTCATCAGTCCTTCCTGTTTCAGTCCCTCAGCTGTTCTGGAATCTCCCATCCCTACTCAACCCAAGTACTTCAAGTGGGGTTTCCCCAGTACCCACGTGCAGGGTAGTCCCTAATTTACTTACACCAAACAACGTATTCCATTCCCCTGGCCACAAAGATGGGTTCAAGGTTGGGCCTGTGACCTAACCCTGTCCATTTCATTGAATCTCAAGATTCTTGCACAGCACCCTGAGACGGCACTCTCGCTTTCTTTGAAAGCAGTCAGACAGTCCTACAAGCTGTTGACTTCTTGATGCCCAGACCGGGCCAGTACAGGATGAAGCTGGCAATTGTGGGAGGTGCAGCAGGAAGACACAAAGAAACTCGGTCCTGAACTATATCACTGAGCCTTAGGAGTAAACCGTCCAGTCCCCAGCCCTTCCATCTCTGGACCATCCCATTACATGAACCTGAAAGGTAAATGTGTAACGTAAGTCACTTGAGTTGGGTTTTTTTACTATTTGCAATATGAAGAGGGCTAACTCATAAAAGTTTTCAACATTCGGTCATGTGGTTTTAAAGTATGATTCTGGGAAGTGATTTAGAAAGGTCATGTCATGGCCATGCAGAGGGTAAAGTAGTTAGAGAATCGTGAAGCAGAGCGGTAGCTAGAGGCCACAGCAAGGTGCCCCGTGAGGCTGAATGGAGCAAGAATTAAAGTATTGACAGTGGACACGGGAAGATGTGGAAGAAGATGCATGTGTGCCACATGCACTTAAAATGGGCTAGGAAACTCATCTGGGATTGAAACCTTCATTTCTTCTATGTCATTCTGCAGCAGTGGATGCTTATTTTGGAAAAAGAACTCCTAAAATTGTCAGGTCCCTGAAGTCGGCTTCTTCCTGTCGCCCCCTGCAGAAGGGAGACAACGGCCAAGAGAGTTGTTAGTTATTGTCCCATTATCCGACTTATGCTTCTACTTCATGCTATTCATTCCTTAATCATACTCCACTATATGCTCACACTAGACAGTTCTTCATTTCAGGTGTTTCTAGCCTTCAGAAATGTGCAGCCTGCTATTACATCCCTCATACTCATCATGTTGCCTGGTTCCATGTGTTTCGGTCCTTTAAATCTTTCCTCATATTTCAGGGGCGCTTGGGTGGCTCAGTTGGTTAAGTGTCCAACTTCCACTCAGGTCATGATTTCACAGTCCATGGGTTGGAGCCCCGCGTCGGGCTCTGTGCTGACAGCTCAGAGCCTGGAGCCTGTTTCAGATTCTGTATCTCTCTCTCTCTCACTCTCTCTCTCTCAAAAATAAACATTAAAAAAATTTTTAATCTTTCTTCTTATTCCAGTGCTTTTTAACTCCTCGGCGTAGAAGGCGCTTTAATCACAGTTTCCTCCATTGCATTTCACAGCTGCTGGGTGGCAGCGGCCCCATGTGCATAGTGTGCTGGGTGTGTGCAGTCTCAGTGGGAAGTGCAGCCTGGGACTATGTGCACTGCTGCATATCAAACAGAAGCCTTGAATGCATGCAGTTCCTGTACTGGGTCTAGCTCTGCCCAGCTGCGCGATGGAGGGCAGGCCACTTAACCTTCTGAGTCTTAGTATCTTCAGCTATAGTCCGGGAATGATTCTTATCCCATAAGAAGGCTCTCATCTACTGTCTTCTCTTCCTTTATCCCATCCTATCTATTCCCCAACGAGGATGAGGACAGATAGGAATGAATTAAGGACCTGTCCCTGGGCTGAGTGCTGAGTGGTAAAGAAAAGTCTCACTCTCTGAAGAGTACTGATGTCTTCCAATTGCAACCCCTCACGGCCAGGGACTCAGCGCCATCCCAGGTGAGCTGCTCAGATCCTTGGAGCTGTTCTGCTCTGGTGAGGTGAACTACGCCAGGCCTGCTCTAGCCTTAAAAGGAGTCTGCTCTTCCTCTCCTTTGCTTATCTCCCATTTTCTTGGACCATTCTCTCCTTGGACCCAGAGCAGGAAGATAGAGGGCTGAGAATTAAGTGCAGCTTGCTGGCAAGTACAGAGAAAGAGCCTCAGCCTACTTATGGCGTTGCTGTTTCTGATCAATCACAAGGAGCCCTCCCCGCGGTCCAGCCTGGCTCCAAGAGGACGCACTGGTATTCAGAGACAAAAGCCTTGTGCTAACAGAGGCTTTGTTTTTTTCTTTTTTTTTTAATTTTTAAAATGATTTTTATTTATTTTTGAGAAACAGAGAGAGACAGCACGAGCAGGGGAGGGTCAGAGAGAGAGGGAGGTACAGGATCAGAAGCAGGCTCCAGGCTCTGAGCTAGCTGTCAGCACAGAGCCTGACACAGGGCTTAAACCCATGAACCGTGAGATCATGACCTGAGCCAAAGCCAGACGCTCAACTGACTGAGCCACCCAGGCGTCCCAACAGAGGCTTTGAATTAGCCTTCACTTGGCTTCGGCATATATATATCTAGGAACAGAGGCAGGACAATATTGAGATTCTAGCCTCTCTCAACCTTTTTCTACCTCAACCAAACTCATAGTAGTCAATAAGAGTACCATCTTATAGGATTATTATGATGATTAAGTAAGATCACACAAAAGGAAATGTTTTGAACTGTCCAAAAGTGCAAGGTAATAATTTTGAATTCTAAACTCTTCCCTATTCTAGTTTTCTCATTTGTTAAATGTTAAAATCTACTCACGTAGCTTTGGCAGATGGCTAGAAGAAAAATGGGTGGGAAAAAATGGCAAACCATAGCCATGGGAAAACTCCATTTTAATGTTATTATTAACGGTTTGGCATCGAAATCCTCTATAAAGTTAATACAATGTTAAAACTCTTACAGGCCTTATGCCTTATTACCTATTTCTCAAATCTGCCGAAAACAGGAAAACACATTTGGTATATTCTTCCATTGAGACAATACACTTGGTCTTACCCTAATTTCACACAAATGTTTTATATTAGATTCCCTGTAATTACATAATTTCTATCAGTAACTAGCCTTTTCTACATCATAGTAACACGACCTCATGTGCAAGATCACTCCGTCTATCTTACTGTTCACATCGGTTTTGTTGAATATGCCTGCTAACCCTCATGTAGTTCACAGGTGGAAAGGATGGCCATGACCCCTAGCAGCTTCTGCTTCAGGCAGCTGTCATTGATCTTACAGATGAGATCTCAACCAATCACCAAACACTGTAACATCCACCAACATAAAGAACTAAGCACAGTAAGGCTTTAAATAAAGTCTAATTTTCTGAAAGTATAGCCAGGATTTTACAGGGAGAAAAACAAGTCAGGGAATGGAAATGCTATAAAAGAAATTCTAGCAAGTGTTCTATATTTAAGGCAATAGATGAACGGGTGCCTAGAGGTACTTAGAGCCGACCAGAAGTAAAACCCAGCCAGATAACCGTATAAACTGAGAGCAAATCTCTTTGGGATTTCTCCAGAGCCTCAGCGTTATCATACACCAGGTGTGACTGCACCCCGCTTTCCTTCCCCAAGGGGTGCCTTTGCGGAATGCTGTGCCATCAAGGGGCTGAGTTTTTTTTGCCTGTCTTCTGTGCTCCTGGTTGGAGATCTCCAGGGATCCCATAGTAGAGTCCACACCAGAGGCTGAAAGAGTGGGGCAGGGCATGTCCACCCCTTGCCCTGGCCACCAGTCCCAGCAGCCTCCACCCCCCAACTGCCGCACGGCAAAGTAATGCATGCACAAGCTGGTGACAGAGAAGCTGACGCCGTCTCTGAGGAAAATCACAGTGTGGGAGGACATGGACTTACTGGCTCTTGTCAATGGCCCTGCAGCCATGTACTGGAAAAACCCGCAAGGCCTCCCAGGAAGGGGGCCTCCCCAACATGTCGTTGATTTGTCTCACGACTACTTCCCAAGCATCTACAGTGTGTCAGACCCCTCTAGGCTCTAGATAAAAATTGGTGAATAAAAAGACCTCGTGCCTGCCCCAGTCCCAGAGCCATAGTGAGAAGAACCCTCCCATTTAGGTTTAAGCTTCCTGACCAGTGAGGGATCCAGATTTCCCATTTCCTCCTTCGTGAACCTTAAGGACATCTCTTACTTAAGGACACTAACATCTAACACTAAACACATTCATTTTTCTCAGCACAACACTGTCTAATAACATACTGATAACAGACTATTTTTCCACTTAGCAGACCTCAGGCCTGCCCAGCCTTGCAAGGAGGTGCAATGGGTCCTTCCTGCTAGCCTGAGGCCAACTGTTGCCCTTCAAAGTAACCGACAAAATGGCAGTACAAATAATTCTTTTGACTCAGATTATCTGTCTGACAAAAGGAAGCTAAGAGTAGCAGTTGGGGTGGGGAGACTTCTATTAGCATTTTTCGTACAATGGACTTTTTCTATCCATTTTTCTGGGCCAGACTCAAAAACCTCACTTGATTACATTCACATTTCTCAGATAGGCAAGTGTAATCACCCCTAACTAAATTACAACAGATTCCATTCTGTCACTGAATCCAAATCACTGAGCTTTGCTGACCTTCTGTGTGATGGGGGGGGATGACAGCAGCTCATCAAGGCAGAGGGACCTGCAGGAGGTGAGGCACACCCCGTGTCAGGCCCCCTTGCCCGGTGTGGTTTTAGAGCACAGGGTTTACAGGCTAAGCCTGCCTGGAGCAGCCGTGAGACAGGAAGGACATCGATATTCTCTGCAAGACGCTGCGCTCTGATGTGTTCCGGCAACCCCCACTGCAGGGTCCAGTTTCAAGCCCAGTGCACCGCGTAATTCACTCCACCAAAGCTACCTGGGGCTGTGGTTTCAAAACGAATGGCCAAAGCCAAACAACTTCCTAGGTTATGAGCAGCAGCTTTGAAAGAGACCGAAAGGAATGTAGTAGAAAATATCAGAGTGCATTGCACATAGTAAGGCATTGTTTTGTGAAAGTGTCCTTCCAGTAGGTCGGTAGATTGGCGGTTCATCGTTCTTGTGGGCTGGGTCATAGTGTAGAATGCATTTCTCCCGAGAATGCTGGTCCAAGTGGACAGACGATGAGCAAGTTGTGCTCTCGTTAATATTTTTGAATGAAGATGTAAGTGGCATGAAGATATAATATAAATATAACTTTATATTAGTTTCAGGTACACAACATAATGATTCAGTATTTGTATGCATTGCAAAATGATCACTGCAATAAGTATAGTTAACATGGTTACAAAATTGTTTTGCTTAGGGCCACCTGGGTAGTTCCGTCGGTTGAGTGTCTGACTTTGGCTCAGGTCATGATCTCGCAGTTCATGGGTTCAAGCCCCGTGGCAGGCTCCATGCCAACAGCTCAGAACCTGGAGCCTGCTTCAGAATCTGTGTCTCCCTGTCTCTCTGCCCTTCCCCTGCTCATGCTCTCTCTCTCGCTCTCTCTCCAAAATAAATAAACATTAAAAAAATTTTTTTGCTTATGATGAGAACTCTTCAGGTTTACTGTCTTAGCAATTTTCCAGTATACAATAGAGTATTATTAACTATAGCCCATACCGAACATTGTATCCCCAGGACTTACTTGTTTTATAACTGGAAGTTTGTACCTTTTAATCCCTAACATTCATCTCTGGAAACCATCAATCTATTCTCTGTATCCTTATCACTTTATTACTGAGTCCTCCCTTTTCCCATTTTGCTATTTTCAAATCTGTTTCTTCAGTGCTGGGCAATAAACAGTGTGCTCACTTCTCATTCTCTTGCATTCATATTCCCCAAAACTATCAGTCCTGCCTGGTCAGGATTTTGCTTGCCTTGAAGAGGCAATTCCAAGACATATTTTGCTTTCTAAGGTGGGAGCAGCCTGGGTAAATGTCATTCACAGAATTCCAAACATTTTGCAGAACTTAGCAAACTTACTACACACACACACACACACACACACACACACACACACACACACACTTTTTTCTTTTTCTGATCAAGGAAGCAAAGGGTAGAATGTTTTTAGGATTTGGTCTGTGATTCGTGAGAGTCCTTGCATCCTGGTACCCGCCACTTTTAGGGTTCCAGGACCCTGCATATTGGCAAAGGCCCTCTGTGGCTATAGCCAGACTGACCCCAGGGTCCCCTCAGGATGTGCGGTGACTGAAACAGATCCACTTGCAGTAACTTTGCTGCAGCCAATGGGTTAATCCCCCCTGAGCTGAAGCCTGACATGGTGTGAACCACGAGCTCCCCCTCACAGCTGTTTTAGCATTTCATGAGCCTGACAAGAAGCATTGATGTCTGACCTAAAGCTCACCTGTTGCAACGTGACTCCACTTCATTCATTCACTCTGTCAGATGGTCAACAGATATTTTTCAAGCCCCTGCAATGGGCTCACTGCACGAAGCTCTCCAAAGCCCACGGTGCAGATGCTCAGAGCCCAGCCACAGAGCCACCACACTCATAAATCACAAGGCCAGGCTGTCACTTATATGATGAAGGCAATGGGACTCGTGGTGCACAGGAAAGCGACAAAAAGCATTGGCCTCAGGAGGTCTGTTTTGGCTCATGGCAATGCTGGCGATGACTTTGAAGCTGTGGAGATGGAGATGGAGAATAGTTAGCATCTTCCCCCCAAGGCTATTTTCCCTAAACTTCTTTTTTGAGTCTCAGTTCAATATTCTAAATTAATTTTTCTTTTTATATCCAAAGCCCTTTCATCAGCCCCATTATTGAGGTCTGTTTATTCTCCATATCTCCCTCTACATGGTAAGAAGCTCTATAAAACTAGGGACTTTATGTATTTTGTTCCCTGCTCTTCAACATCTAGCACATTACCTGGCAGTTAATATTTGTTTAATAAATGTATGTAGTCCATTTTCCCTGGGCTTCATTAGGCTAAAGTGGAAGCTGGAACTAATGTTTAAAATGAGTTCATAAGATAAAATGAGATAAAACAAAACAAAATAAGAAAATAAAAAGAGTTCCTATTACAAATTATGAAACAGACACCTCAGTCCTACCTTCCATCGAAGTATCCCCATCCCTCCCAGGTCTCTCCTGCTTATTTCTGAGGGTTCCAGAAGAAGCCCTTAGTGTACTCAGGAATAAGTTGCTGTAGGTGTGGCCACCACACTAGAGACTTTAATAAGCTGAATGGGTCCTGTGCTCTGGGACGCCCTCCATGCAGCAGAGCCACAGGTGTGAGCCACGAAGAGCTAGCAGTGTAGCTTTGTGCTGTATATTTGGAGCATTTGTAATAAAAAGACTTCTTCCCATATTTACTTATAGCTCCTTACTTCCCCTGGACCCACATATGAGTCCACAAACAGCTCCTCAGAAGACAAGGGGCAGTCTTCAGTATCCCCTCTCTCTGCAGAGCACTGAGACTGAATTTGTGAGCCCAATTCTTCTCTAGGGTGAGGGATTCCCATGAAGCTATTCAGTGCCCCCATGCAAGAGGGACTGCTTGGTTAGCCCACCAGCCATTACCAGGCACACCTAGACTCCAGTGACCATGTTCAACCTTGAGCTTGAGAGCCACCACTAAATCTCTTCTTTTAAATAGAAACTTAGGCTGGCATAGAAACTTATCATGAGCCTGACCAAGCCTTTGGATATGCCATTCATATTTTACATAATATTCTGGAGCTTCTGTATGGCCAGGAAGCTCAGTGAATTAGATCACAAATCCAGATGACATGGCCAGGGGCTAAATCCTGTGGGAGGACACTTAGCTTCTCTCTAAGCCGTTGACATCCTGCCGGCTGAGCTATCCCAAAGGCAGCTTTGAGAGACAGTGTGGAACTAACAGAAGACACCACCAATCCTACCAATCCAGCTGCTGTGCACAGATCCAGTGTTACTCCCCAGATCAGAATGGTTCACTCTGCAGTGTCCCAACAGCATACCAGTCAATTTGCATAGGACACTTACAATTAAACGTCAATGATTTAGTACTTTGTGAGTGTTTTATCCATAATGAAAAGGCATTTGTAACAAAGGCAAATTTTAGCGATTTTTTGATGGCTTATTCAACAATCAACCACTTAGAGATGTCCACTAGAATTGAATTGCAAGGGGCAGTGTTGTATGTGAAGCCAGATCCATGAATCTGAAACTCCAGGGAGAAGTCAAGTCTGGAGTCAGAAGTTTGGAACCATCTCCATACAAATGGCATTTAAGTCACGGCTGTGGACGTGATTTCCTGGCCAGAGATTGCAGATAAAGAAGGAAGCTTTAGCCTGAGATATGTCAACATTTAGATGCAGAAAGGAGGTGAGCATGCCAGCAAAGGGAACCAAGAAGGAACTTTCAAGGGATTGAAACAAAAGCCAGGAAGCTCTGAGAAAAGGGCACTTTAAGGAGAGTCATTAGCTCTGTTGAATGATGCTCAGAGGCTGGGAAAGGGAGACAAAGAGGCTGTTGGATTTGTTCATCTGATTTATTTGGTCATCTTGCTAAGAGCAGTTTCAGAAGAGAGGAGAGGCTTCTGCCTGATTTGAGTGGCTTCAAGACAATTAGAGATCTTTCTGGAGTCCAGAGTAGCTCTGCTATAAAAGGGAACGGGAACCGGGGGCAGTGACGACAGGGTGTTTGGGTCAATCGAGGATCTGGGAGGAGCTGTTGGATAGAAGACACGTTCTGTCTGGACAGCAAGGTGAATGTACTGAGGTGGCAGGGTGTGATATTGACTGAGCTCCTACGACATACTAGGCAGTTTACAAATTCCAGTTTAATCCTCCAAAAAGTCCGGGAAGTTGTCATTTTTCACCCTCTTTAAGGACATGAGGGAGGCTCTATAGCACATTGACTAGTACTTCAGGTTTGAGTGCAAAAGAATCTGAACTCTTCTGTTTGTTAGCTGTGTGGCCTTATCCAGTTACTGAACTCTCTGTGCCTCAGTTTCCCCATCTGAAAAATGCAGATAAAAACAGTACTTACCTCAAATAATTGGTGTGAGGAGGAAAATAGAATAATCTACGTAAACCAGGTCCACAAGCTTCACACATAGTAAGTGCTCAGTAAATATGAGTTCTCAGAGATGAGAAAAGAGAGCCTCTGAGGTTAACTCTCTTCATTTACTGAACACGTATATTAGGCTTCTACTTTTTGCTCAGCACCACGTGAGGCCAGAGAGGCTAGCCATGGACAAGATATGAAGTGTCCCTGTCTTCATGGAGCTTAGAGTCGATGATGATGATCGTAATTCTAATAAAACCAACAACAGTCAACATGTATGCTCTGCGTGCCAGGCCGCAGAGCCTTCGTACTGGTGAGTAACAAAAGCAGAATCTGTCTTTCGTCTCTCTCCAATTTGTAGTTCTATTATGTCATCCTTCCCAGGGGTATCATTTTACCAGGAAAATGAAACCCAACTCCAGTGACATAATCCTGCGGTGTGAGGACATGTTATTGAAAGGAAAACATTAGAGGTGATGACTAACCTTCCTTGCTTTCTCCACCATTTCCCTAAGATGATATCAGTAACAGGTTGGGAGGATTGTTCTTCTTTGCATCCTGCCGCACATCCCCTTCCCTGGTTTCTTCCCAAGTTTTTTAACCAATGACACAAATGTGACAGGCCCCATGTCACCTTTGGGCGAATCAAAGATAAGTGTTATGGGCTGCATTGTAGCCCCTTCAAAATTCACATGGTTGAAGTCCTAACTCCTCGGATCTCAGAAAGTGACTGCATTTGGAGGTAGGGCCTTTAAGCAGGTAATTAAGTTAAGATGAAGTCATTAGGATGGCCTTACTCCAATATGTCTGGTGTCCTTATGAGACGAGGAGATTAGGGGCGCCTAAGCAGTTGGTGAAGCATCTGACCTCGGCTCAGGTCATGATCTTACAGTTTGTGAGTTGAAGCTCTGCATCAGCTCTGTGCTCAAAGCTGGGAGCCTGGAGCCTGCTTCAGATTCTGGGTCTCCCTCTCTCTCTGTCCCTCCCCCACTTGTGCTCTCTCTCTCTCAAAAATAAATAAATATTTAAAAAATACTTTTGAGCTCCAGGGCAGCCTGTCCGAGAAGGTCACCACCTATTTGCACAAGGACTACAACAACCTGTGGATTATCAAGAAACATAATACAAATGCAGATCCCCTAGACCCTTCCTTCCCAGTGGAGTTTGTAAGACATGGAGACATCATTCGGCTAGAACACAAAGAGACTTCTTGGAACCTGCACAGTCACTATCATGAGGCCCCCCTGACCCGAAAGCAGTATCAGGTCACTGGCTATGGCATAAACGGAACAGGAGACCAATGATTTCTGGCGTATTGAAGTTGTAAACAGAAAATTTGGAAACTGAATCAAAGTGCTGAGAAGTCGAATTCGGCTCATCCATCTGGTCACAGGTTGTGTCCTGGGCTCCTCGGGAAAGGTCTTGCCCAAACGGGGCTGGGAGCAACTGGAGGTTACCTGCACCCCATACCTAAAGGAGACCCTCAACTCTATCTGGAATGTGGAGGACCATATCAATCCCAAGCTGCCGAACATCAGCCTGGAAGTGCTGCAGCCCAGTTTTCCTGAGGTCTTGCTGGAGTCCCACATGGTGATGATCCGGGGGAACAGTGGTCTCAAACCCAAGGACAATGAGTTCACATCCAAACCCTGGCACTGGCCTATCAACTACCAGGGCCTGCGCTTCTCAGGGATCAATGACACAGACTTCCGTGTGTATCTGCTCGGCAACCCGGTGGTGTGGTGGCTGAATCTGCTGAGCATTGCCCTCTACCTCCTCTTGGGGAGCGCAGTTGCTATAGCTGTGCAGAGAGGGGCTCGCCTGCCTGCGGAGGTGGAAGGGCTGTCCCAGGTGCTGCTGCGCGGAGGCGGTCAGCTGCTGCTTGGCTGGGCTCTCCACTACTTCCCCTTCTTCCTGATGGGCCAGATTCTCTACTTCCACCACTACTTCCCCGCCTGCTCTTCTCCAGCATGTTGACAGGCATTCTGTGGGACACTCTCCTGCGGCTCTGGGCCTGGAGCCTGGCCTCCTCTTCGCTGGCCAGGGGCCTGTATGTGGTGGGGAACCTGGGCCTGCTCCTGGGAACTGCCTACAGCTTCTACCTCTTCCACCCTCTGGCTTATGGGATGGTCGGTCCCCTAGCCCAGGATCCCCAAAGTCCCATGGCAGGACTAAGGTGGCTTGAATCATGGGACTTTTGAGGAGACTACTGCAAGGACTTCAGCCTGAGTCCAGGAACTTTCTGGGGACGGCCATCTGTGCAGCCAGTCACTGGACCCTCCCAGCTGTG
>NC_043714.1:26876556-26947685 GCF_006229205.1 Suricata suricatta
GGACAGCTGAGTGTCATAAACTCTAAGAAATAAAAAAAAAATACTTTTAACAAAACTAAGAAGAGATTAGGACAGACAGGTACAGAGAGAAGACCGCGTGAAGACACAATGAGAAGGTGGTAGTCTGCAAGCCAAGGAGAGAGGCCTGGGAAAAAACCAGCCCTGCCTGCAGCTTGCTCTCAGATACCCAGTCTGTGGTATTTGTGATAGCAGCCCGACCACTCTAACACAATAAGTAAAACATGTCGCTGGGAGAGAGGGTAGGAGGGTCAGTGAGGGGAACAGTGCGGGCCAGTGGGAGGCAAAGTCAAAGACCAGGGAACTGAGTACTTAGGGGAGAAACTGAAGGGATTGAGTAAGGGATGCAGGCTAGGGAAGTGAGGAGAGGAAGGAAGGAAGTGATGGCATAATAAAAACAGGAGTTTGTAGGACAAAAAAATATCCATTTCAATATCCCTTGTTAATTCCTCACTAGATATTTCTCCCTTACTGTTTCACACAGATATTTAAAAGTGAGACTTAGAGGCAAATGAAGCACAGGCAGGATTTTGACCTGTCTAGGTGCTTAGATAGATCATGCTGAGAAAACAGGCAGGCACCTATGGTGCAGGTGTGAGGGGGGTGCACTGTTTCTCCAGACTTCCAGTCTTTTCGGAAGGCCATGTTAACCCCTGGGAGCTGCGGTCCCCTTCTCTCCGCGCTTTCCAATCTCCTCCGTTGTTCCGTCTCATCATGCTTTCTATGTAGGTTTGATTTTGGTGGGTTTCGTGTTTTTAGAAATAATTGAAAATCTCTTAAGCATTGCTCGGTGGATGAGGTCATTGACCAAACTTTGAATTGCACTTTCGGTCAAAGACAAAATGACAATTAAAAAATGAGACCAAGTTATTGGAGAGTACTCACCAACGACTTGAAGACAAATCCTGGAGAAATTCTGAAACTGTCCTGAGCAGGACAGTATAAATAGGAGTATGTTCTCCCAGGGTGAATACAGGGAAAGGCAAGAATCCTTTAAATAAATTAACTGATGTATTTGTTTAAAATCTCATCTCCTTTCTTCAAAGTGACACCTGACGTGTTGCATTGACAACTTCACATATCACACTGGAGAAGCCCATGCTTGCAGCTTACAAACACAATGTACAAATGCACTGACAGTAACACATAAATGAGAATATGCACCAAGTGTCAACAACGAGTGAAAACATGATCTCAATTTAACAAATATTCTTCACAGAAAAATACATCTGACCAAGAAAAAAATATCTTTAAAATTCCATCGTTAATATTGGGTTAGAGGAGAAATAAAATGTTCTTTCTTACATTCAACTCATTTTCATTCAAGATACTATTTTACTAAGTTGTTCAAAGTATAGGGGAGAGGATGGTAAATGCTGGTAGGGGATAAGTCTAAGATCAAGTTACAAAAAAAAAAGTATTTCTCCTCTCAAAAGAAGCTCCTTCTTATCACAGTATGACGAGAGCCCCAGCCAAGGAGTCAGAAAGTTTGACAAACCCAGAATTTTGGTCTTACCCGGTCACTAAGACACTGTGTATTCCTAGGCAGGTCCCTTACAGACCCTCTTCATGTCTCAAAGCACGTATTAATTCCTTACCTCTCTCTTTTAAAACAATTTATTTTAAAGTAATCTCTACACCCAGTATATGGGTTGAACTTACACCTCGAGATCAGATGAAAAGTCACATGCTCTACCAACTTAGCTAGCCAGGTGCCTCTCCCTATCTCTCTTTTATCTGGGCTACAAAATTCCTTTTTCTAAGGTGTAGGAAGAGATGAACACCATTAGTCCCTAAACACATGAAAGCATATCATTTCTCTCTACAGAAAGAAATACCTTGGGGCGCCTGGGTGGCTCAGTCCGTTAAGCGCCCAACTTCGGCTCAGGTCATGACCTCATGGTTCTTGAGTTCAAGCCCATGTTGGGCTCTATGCTGACAGCTCAGAGCCTGAGCCTGCTTTGGATTCTGTGCCCCTCCCTGCTTGCACTCTCTCTCTCTCTAAAAAATAAATAAACATTAAAAAACTAAGAAATACGTTAAAAGTCATATACCTTAGTTAACTTTCATAGATTAAATTGTATGAAATGATAATAAATTTGGTTCACTGTTATAAAATAAACTCCCTCCCTAGCCCTTTTGTCTGTTTGCTCATTTGAAAATTTGAACAGTATAATCACTTTATATTTTTGGTATTCATATAAAATCAATACTTCATAACTATGCAGCATGCTATTAACTGTATGTACTATGATGTTGTCTAATTACTACCATGTGCATACCAGACAGCAAATAAGTCGAAAGACTAAAAGGAATTTTGAAAAGTGCACTGAATGCTTCTGTCTGCAGAGTCCACACACTACAACCTGCTATTTAAAAATATGAACCTTGATCTTGACCATATGTAGAAAAGACTGTCTACTTTCTAATCATTCCCACCCTAGATTATGAATTTGTTTCATTTCAAACAGAATTAAGATATTTCTAAAACATTTTTAAATTTAAAAGTCTTTTTTCACATTAATTGGACAATTTTTTTCTGTTAAAATGAGGGGAAACAACCGTGGTAACTTTTCATTTAAATATGCTAAAGCAAGGGGCACCTGAGTGGCTCAGTCGGTTAAGTGGCCAAATTTGGCTCAGGTCATGATGTCACAGTCCGTGGGTTCAAGCCCCACATCGGGCTCTGTGCTGACAGCGCAGAGCCTGGAGCCTGCTTCAGATTCTGTGTCTCCCACTCTCTCTCTGACCCTCCCCTGCTCATTCTCGGTCTCTCTCTAAATAAAATAAAGACATAAAGAAACATTTCTTTTAATATGCTAAAGCAAGAACACCATGGAATGAAAATTATAACTTCTGTTTCTATAAAATTTGAGACAACAAATGATGTGAGTTCTTGAGAATCAAAGCAATCAAAAACTACATTATGTTGCAAAGAGCTTTGGTCAGTGGTTTTCCTACTTGGATTCTAAGAAGGGCTGGCTGTGACGGTGGCCATCCACTACATGAAACTCTATAACAGCAATCATATGGGAGACCTGGCAGGGGCAAAGCTGTTTAGAAATATGCCTGTAGAAGCGCCTGGTGGCTCAGTCAGGTAAGCCTCCAACTCTTGGTTTAAGCTCAGGTCATGATTTCATGCTTTGCAAGATCAACCCCCACATCGTGCTGAAGCACGGAGCCTACTTGGAATTCTCTCTCTCCCTCTCTCCCTACCCCTTCCCTATTTGCACATGTATGTGCTCTCACTCTCCCTCTCTCTCTCTTTCTCTCTCTCTCTCTCTCTCTCTCTCTCTTGCAAAATAAATAAACTTAAAAAAAAAGAAAATATGCTTGTAGAAGATTATCGACAGAAACTATCTCCTTAAATGGTATCCAGCTTTAACTATAACCGCTTCTTCCGGAGGCATAAAAGTCTTACTGTCTTCTTTCACAGTAATTTATTCTAAACCAAGAAGCCATTTGAGAATAGAAGAAACACCCCAAGAATGTTTATTGTTCTACTCAGAGGGAGAATCCTCAGTGAGGAAAACAAAGAGAGTTAACAGTAGCCTCATTTGTAATACTTCTCCGGTAGACTTCTCCGGCCAGTCTGACGTCCCAGGATTTCCCCCAGGTGAATGCTGCTGGGTCCACGGCAGCCGTTCTCAACGTGCAATTTCTTGGACCCGGAATATCAGCATTGTCACTAGGGAACTCACTAGAAATGCAACTCGCCACACCTCACACCAGCTGTACTAAGTCAGAAATGCCGGTGAGGCGCCCAAGGACATGTATTTTGACGAGTCCTCTGGATGCTTCGGATGTTCCTGAAGTCTGAGAGCCACTTGTCTCCAGCACTGGCCAGCCTGATGTTCACACCACTCATTTTTCCTTCCTGGTAATGCCTTAAAGCCCAGTCCTCAAGTCCGGCCCAGTTATGTCATCAGACTCTGCCAACTTCCTTACTTGAAACTGCATCTAACATTTCCATACCACATTTAAGTCTTAACTGTATCTGAAGCAATGTGAGCCTGTTATGTCTTATATTGTCTTATATTGTCCTCCACACTTTTTCTTACCTTTATCGTTTCAACTGAACTGAAAGCCTCTTGAAGGCAGGAACTATGTCGTATTTTACTTATTTTATTTATTATCCTTCCCACATTATCTGTCCGTGCTCACGGTCTTTCCTTCTTCCTACCAACTTCACTGGATCCAAATTCTACCTACTTTTCAAGGTTCAGCTCAAATGGCACATCGGGTGAGCAGTCTTCTCCGCATGTAAGTTTTTCCTTCCTTGAAAAACCATAACTTTATATCTTTTTGGTTTGCTGCTTCATATTACAGTCTGTTTGTGTCTTATCTCTCTCATCATTGAAGATGGAGATAATTATTCCAACCCACTCTATTTTTTTAAAAACCACTCTTTAAAAAAAAAAAGAAAGAAAATAATCTAACATGCTTCAGGGCAGGCATGTATAATTAGTTTATTTTTCCCCAATATTTATGACTCTGATTTTGGGTAATCCGACTATTGCCATAGGAAGTAACTCTCACATTTCAGAGACATACAGATACTGTATTTCTCCTAGCACATTGTGGGTCTGGAAGGGGGTCTGTGCGCTTGAGACAATTGTTACAATTTGTGTGGTCTAATAAGCGGTCTCAGAAGATTAGACACGAAGCAATGGGAATCTGCCGGAAATCGAGCCATAAGGAAATCAGGGCGACTTGAAGCTACATCGGTAAGGAAGAAAAGCGCCTCACCCGCGGGTAAGGACCAGTAGCAGAAGGCTTAATTGTTACCATGTCGTGGTGTGAACCCACTGTGTCGCTGCCTGAGCTAATGGAAACCTGATGCAGCCAGCTTCCTGATCCCGCCAGTCATGACTTCAAACACAGGCAGGATCAGGCAGGCTGGAGTCATAGGTTTATTTCCTCTCCAACAAAAGAGTGTTTCTCCGCCCCCACCCCCACTTCTCCAGCAACCAAAATCGGCTACAGCCGCCACCCTGGCTGGGCTTTGGGACCACCCCTCCTGTTTTCCCCATTTCACACTTAATTCCCCTCCCGCCATGAGCCTTCCAGACTCCTCGGAGTGGCCCCTGACTCTGTTGGCAGACCCAGGAGTGAGAGACAGTTCACAGGTCATTTGCCAACAAATCCCACGAGGCCCACTGGGAGCCAGGTGAGATCAGGTACTGAGAACCCATCCTTGCTGGGGATGGGCAGCGCCATACGGTGAGTCAGCTGAAAACTTCGGGGTCTGGCTCTCAGGTTCCTGTGTTTTTCACTTGTTTCGCCACAGGTCTCTTAACGAGAAAATGCCGAAGTAGCAGGCACAGGATCCTCCGTTTACATGACTGGAAAAGTGTTTACAGTCCCCGGTGTTTGGGGTCAGCCCAAAGCTCCAAGGCAGGCAAGCATTATACGAAGGGCCATTCTGGAACTTAAAGCTTCCTGGGCTCTTTCTCTGACTCCAATTCCCACAGGCAGCCTTGGTGGGTTTCCTTTGCCGAGATTTCTACAGTTCCCTTTTTTACATCCCTTATCGACATGTAAACTCCACACTAGGGTGAAAAGGTAGGTGTTTAAGATAGACGGCAACAGCTGGGATTAGCTGCCTCTTAAAAGGCTGTCGTAATGAAATGCATCTCTTTATATTTGGGGCGTTTGGAAGCAGAATGGGAATGAAACCCGAGACGATTGTGTGATAACCAGACTGTATCCTGTCAAGAGGGAGAGTGTTTCTCCAATAACACAAAGATGAGCTTCTTAGATAGTCTACCAGAGAGCCTCCTTCCGTCCAGCGTCTCCCATCGTAAATCTACATTCTTACTCTGGTTTTTTGTAGATTTTTGAGGATAGAGCTCATTTCCCTGGAGAGACAGGCCTACGGAAAGATCTGGAATTCCTTCAGTTAAAAAAAAGGCCACCATTCTGCTTCATCAACATTTGCTCCATCGGAATCAATATCCTGCAGAGGGTAGTTTTCATTGTTTTTCGGTCTGTTTGCAGGTGGCAGCGCAAAGATTCCATACGTGATAAAGATTTGCTGAAAAGGAAAAGAAAATATTCCTCAGAACAGCAAACACGCCTCCCAAACTCTCCTTTTACCAATGAGCTTCCTAGTGCGAGATGTCTGTGTGGCTTTGCACACTCAAGAAACTTCTGTAACCTGACAACACCTCTCTTCCCGGAGTTATTGATGGTTTCTCACTGAAAGGGCTCAGCCCTTTCCCATGCATCTAAAAAGGTATTGGTCCTCTCTAAACCTTAATTTCTCTATCTTTGATTGTAGTTCCCTACCCTGTAGTTTGTAAGTGAAAAATAGCACGTATAAAATTACTAGCCCATGCTGGACACTCAGTAATAGGCCACTCTACTCAACTTCCTTTATCCACAGACTGGAGAGGAGGCAGATAGGGTTTTGAATCAGAACTGGGTTCAAATTCTGCCTACCTTACTTTTCATGAGGTGTCCCTTGATGAATCCCTTAAACCTGGAATCTTCCCTGAATTTCAGTCTCCTCATCTATAAAAAGAGGATAACAATATCTCTCCTCATTTCAGAAAGAGCTGATGAGAACAAAAGGAACAAATCTAAATCTTGTAATTTGAATATTTATAAGCTGTAAAGCACATAAATCTTGTGAATTATAAATGTCAATATCTTCACAACTGAATAAAATACCTTGACAACTACTGACACCACAAATATACTTAAGAAGTCAGGGCAAAATATCGAGAAATTCTGAAAGGAATGATCATGTTATCTTGCTCTAATTTTGACTGGTTTTATTAAAATGATTTCTCCTTTTGAGGCAGGCTTTTGTAGAGAAGTTGTGCCAACTGAGATCACCAGAACTCGTGCTCTTGAACTATGAGGAAGGAATCCAGAAAATGAAGGTCTCTTGAAGTTCAAAATATAATGAACACCCAAATAATTCATGAAACCCCAGATGAGTAGAAGATTACTTGTGTTCATGGCACTCACCCTTTTCTGTTTGGGCTCCCTTGACCTCATGAAAGCGATCATGGCGCCCTGGGGTCCAGCGTAGGTGGAACAGCTGGAGATCCTCCCAGCCTCCCAGTGTCACAGCTTATCAGTGGTGACGGACAGAACACATAAGGCCCTGCCTGCCTCCTGACCAAACAGAAAACACACTTCTCTTTTTCTACTGGGCTCTTCACTTCTTGCAAAGGAAAGAGCAACTTCATTTATGACACTGAAGTAGGAAGCAATCAATGCATTAAGGTCACTGGGCAATTTCTATCCGTGGACCTCAGTAACGTGATTCTACGACTTAACTCATTTCTTTGGAGCTGCAAAGTCAAACCCAGCCAACTTTTGATCATCTTCAAAACAAATAATGTAGACTTTTTGAAAATTATAGGCACATAGGACCCTCCTTTGGACTCAATGGGAAGATGAGTAGAAGTTTGAACAATCTGTGAATTGAAAAATACACATATTAGAGAAAATAAATACATATGATATAAATGGCACACACACACACATCTCACTCCATGATTCGTAATTTTCAAAGAAGTTAATTTCTGGAAATTTTGACTTGAGGTTGAATAGTTCAGATTTCCAAATATATATAAGATATGTAACAAGGTTTTAGTGCAATGCATTGCTTTTGCTAAGTTAATTAACATCTCAAATGAGAAAATATCTACATAACTCTGAAGAAGTCTGAATGTACTTTCTCATAATAAGATTAGTAAGTAAAAATCAATGAATTCATTTACTATTCATCTCGTAAGTATTTAGTGAGTACTTATAGTATACCAAATGCTGGGCTTGCACTGAACATAAAAGGATGAGTCAAAAAGATTGGTCCCTACCCTCTGCCTTGGCATTCTGATATTAAAACAGCATTGCAGCCTCACTGCCTTTGGTCTAAGGAAGGAGAGTGTGGTATAAGAAAACTATCTCAACACTCATGGAAATTTCCACCTTACACGAGACCAAAAGGCAGGAAAGAGTCTACTTTGTCATTTGTCCAGGCAAATGAGGCTGTCAGAGCGGCAGCCTGGCCTAACCATTAGGAGCACAGGCTCTGGAGTCAAACTGTCTGGGTTGAATATTGGCCTCTACTCTCTCGTTCCATGCTCTTTGGCAAGATACTTGATCTCCCTGTAAATCTGTAAAATAGGAGCCATATTAATACCCACCTCCTAGGGCTATTGTGATGAGTAAGTCAAAATATATAAAGCGGTTAGAACAGTGCCTGGAAAAGAGCAGGTGCTCAATAAATGCTGGCAATTGTTGTTCACATCTGACCTCATCTCCCATCAGGGTTCCTAACACAGCCTGGGGGCCGGCGGGATGACTGCTATTCTTGACATCTGCCACAATCTCCTCGGCCCGCCCCCTCTCCACAGTCCCTCCATCCTTGTACACATGGGGTCCCACCAGCCTGGAGAACCCTAGTGTGCCTTTTGTTCCAGCAAACTTTCCATGTGTCCTTCAAGGCTTAGCTCCAGCTTGCTTGCTCTGAGGAAACCTCCTTAACCCCCAACTGCCAGCGGTTGGGGGCCTCTCTGCTCTGCTCAGCTAACAGCTGTGCATAATCCTAATTCTCTAACACACACTGGACTTGAAGTGCGTACTTGCGTGTTCCATCCCACCAGATGGGGGCTACTATGAAGCCATAGGAGAGACCCCATCAATCTTTGTAAAATGAACAAATAAACTAGTGAGTAAATTGCTGGAGAGAAGAAGAAAGGAAGGAAGGAAGGAAGGAAGGAAGGAAGGAAGGAAGGAAGGAAGGAAGGAAGGACCCCTAGAACAACCTAATCGGGACACTTAATTGTAACTTGTGGAGCAGGCAGCTCCCTGAAGAGCTCTGAGCCTAATGATTATTGCCTCCTCATCTCTGCAGTGCTCTGCTGTTGGCCTGAAGACATTAAGGGCAACCAGAGATTGAGCTAAAAGCAGGGAGTGGCTAACTTTTTATGTGACTTTAACCTCCATGAACTCTGACCACACCAGAGACCTATAAGCAGTCTTAAGATAGCATCTGCACCAACCCTCTGTCTTTAAGCACGTGAATCCCTGCATGTCTCAGGAGCGATGGTTACCCATAGCTTTTTTCAAGTCTGGAAAGTGCACAGTTCCCCTTGGTAGCACTTCCTTCAGGACACTTCTCAGCAGAAATGACATTTCTACGCCTGCAATTCAAGCCCATGATTGCTGTCCTCAAAATTAGTTCACTTTTCATTCTCTGGTTCACCAACAGCATGCCATTTTGATTAACTATCTGTACTCCTAACTGAAAAGAAAAGAAAAGAGAAATAGCTTTCCAGTACCAAAGACCCCAGGACATCCACCCTTTCCAAACACTCACACGCCAAGAAGGGAGGGGGAAAATATTATGTTTGAATATCATATGGACTAGAGTGCTGTAAAGAACCAAAAATCACTGAGGACTCGCTCACTGAGATCTCTGAAAAGGGCAGGCATTGTGTTCATTGGCATAGAAATTTCAGCTAGCAAGAGCTTTTAATTTCCCCAATCTGAATAGAAACAATTACATGTTAGAAAAACAAAGTATAGTTTTTCAAGTTTCAAAACAGAGATCTCCATATCGTCTTATTTTCTCTCACCTTTCTTAGTCTCCCTCAACTCACTTTGGGCATATAATGAGCTATACCCATATCTTGATGTCTGGTGCCCAAGGTGATCTGCTTCCATCTGAAGGAGTAAGACTTTCTGATCACTGTCCTTAAAATAGGTTCATTCTGGCACTTGCTTATTCATCCAGTAATTATTTATTGGCCTAGGGCGGACATTCTCCCAGGAAAGGGGGATAAAATACTAAGTACAATCTGCCCTCTGTCCTGGGAAAGTTTTGACTCATCGGATTTCCTGGTGGGAGACGGTTTGTGTGTGTGCACCTAACTTTAAATAAAAAATTATTTTGAAGTTTTTCCAGAGGAATTGAACTTTTTTTTTTAAGTAGGCTTCACACCCAGTGCTGAGCCCAATGCAGGGCTTGAACTCATGACCTGAGATCAAGGCCTGAGCTGAGAGCAAGAGTCAGATTTTCAACCGACTGAGCCACCCAGGAACCTGAGGAATTAAATTTTATATAAACTTAAATTTTTGACAATATGAGATCCTTGCATCCTCTGCCATTGTATCTAGAATACAGTAGGTATTCTGTAAACATCCTTTTTCCCCCTACCATTGAAAATCAAGTCACGCGTAAGATGAATTTGGGGTCTTGACATTTCTGGCAAAGCATCACATCTTACTGCACTGAGAAGCTGTCTAGTGGAGAATATAAAACCATGGTCTTTGGAGATGGCCTCATCTGGCTTTCAAAGCAGGTTCTCTGCCACTCCATAAAGCAGCAGTGATGGCAAGAAAGTTGCTTTAAGCATTCTAAGCCTTAAGTTCCTCATCTGAAAAATGGGAGAAATAGCGCATATTTCATTGAGATGTAAGTTTACTTGAGATAATGTATGTAAAGCTTTTCTTCATAAGAGCCTGACATCAATAGGAGCTATTATTTAATGTAAGTAATCACCATCCCCAGTATATCTGCTTTGGGGAACAGCTTCTTTATAAAAATCTGGGAGTTTCTTGAGGCACAGCATGCCTATAATTTGCAATGAAAATCAAATCCAGAGCGGAGGACTGTGGAATTCTGGCAACCTGGTCATTTTTCAAGATGTACTATGACAATCACCTCTCCCCCCAAGAGCCCTCGCGTGCCCTGTGGAAAGGAATCTGTTCCACCGCAGGCCAGTGTACACTCTTCCTAAGTGCTGGATCCACGTCTTGCTCTATTTTATCTGACTTCCTTATCCGAGAGGTTTATGAAGTCTGCACTAGCCCGTATGCTCTTTAAGGTTCTCAGTTATGCTTTCTCTCTTAGTTAATACGTCCTCTTAGAACACTGCCTTGGGAGTATAACTTCTGGAAGCAGGGTATCAACTGGCTGGATTCACCCCAGGAAGAGCCATACTCCACTCCCAGGGAGTCAGGTGAAGCGCCACAGTGTGGGACACCCCGCCTGCTTCTCCATCACTATTTTCATTCAGTTGCATGAATCAAACACCCAGGTTACACTACAGTACAGTGGACAGAAGACAGTACATTTGACTTTGCAGGGCCTGTGGGGTTGAGAGAAGCCAAGCACCTTCCCCTCACCCCACCCATAAAATCACCTTGGGAAAATCTTCCCAACAGTACTTCTTAAATCTTGGGGAGTCTTGGACTCTTGAAAATCTGTTGACTAGATAAGAGCTCTCTTCCTGGGGCTGTGGAAAACATATAACGTTTTTACCTATAATTTCAGATGATTCACAAAGTCCCTGCCCTCCTTCCATGTGCCCTTCTGGTATCCCACCTAATGCAGGAGAATCCAAAATAGCACCTGAGGTCTCAGGGTTCTAACTGTTTCTTTTTTGTGAATCCTGAGAAAGCCACTCAAGTGGTGAGCGCCTAAGCATATTCAGACATTGAGTGGGACCCCTGCTCAGCAGACTGGCTCTGTTCTGGGTGCCTCTCTCTTTTCCTGGGGGTGATAATTCATCCTACTGGGGACATCCTGGCTGGTTTCCTCAGGCCCAGACATTGTGCAAACTCCAGAAGCTTCTGGGTCCAAGAAAAGGCGCATTATGCAGAAAGCACACGGCATCAGAATAAACACAGATCTTTAGTGAACAGTGGTTTGAGGTCATTTTCTCATCAGCCACAGTAGGCTCAAAATTGATGTGCACACCAGAAGATTAGGGAGCGCTGGGCAGCCTCAGGGGTTGTTTTCTGTCTGGTTCAAGGGAAGCGGCTGTAGGAATTTTTGCCTCCAGCCTCTTGTTGAGTGACAGGAAAAGAAAAAAGGATCATTTGAAGGCTCCTCGATTCAAACGGAGCCTACAGAATGCCAGGCTCTTGCTGCCCTGGAGAAAGCCACTCTGGTGCCAGCTTAGGAGCAAATGTGTTCCCACTGTCTCCTGGAAAGGCTTTCCCCACCCCTGCTGAGGGGGCGGATTTCAAAGCAGCTGACTTCTTGCCCTTTTTAACAGGACTGCAAGTGTTCCCGTTTTAATTCTAAAACTCTCCTCCAATTTTCCAATGTCCCCCGCCGCCACCCCAAGAAAAGCTGGTATTCTGGGTCACTGAAATGGCGTCAGGTTATTAGGCAGAGAAAGGAGATTAGAGCAACAGTTCATGACAGCAAACACAGTATTGAAAGCTCACGTTGCATGCTAATGAAATGCTGTAAAACATCAAACCCTAAAGGTAACAGAAAAAGCCACTGAAATCCCTTCTGGGGTTGGCGTCTGCAGCTGTGAATCTAAAAGTTCCATGCCTTTCCCATACAGTTATTCACAATCATGCTTTTCCTCCTTTAAAGACACACACAGACTCACTCCCCAACCAGGGTGTGTTTTAAATGCTGGCCACCCCATCTCGCCCTGACCCCATGGAGCCGTTCAGTCTAAAACCCCGGAGTCTGCGGAGCCTGGCCCGCACGCTGGGGAGAGGTATCCAGTAATTAAGTTGGCTCCTCGCCCCTGTGAGCGGACTTCGGTATGTCATCGCAGCTGCCTGCCTCCGTCTCCCCAGCCGCCCTCCCACATCTTCCTCCGAGACCGGCTGTGTGTGTGAAGGAGGTGCTGTTTCCCACAGCTCTGATCTAATTCAGCTGAAATTCAATCTCCGTGTGACCGACCTCAGCCAGCGCTCTCCCACCCGCCGCTAGGCTCCCCTCTCCAGGCTGGGTGTGCTGCCCATTTACACCCTAGGCCCGCCACCTCCCCTCCACCGGCCCCTGGGTATAAACTTACGGTGTCGCTGGGCCAGCCTTGGGGACTTGCCCACTGCCCGGACGCTCACCCCTCATCTCCTGTGCTCTGAGGGGAGACACCCTATACCTGCCACTCAGGGGTTTGAATGGGGATTGTGAGTTCTCGCTGGAGAAAAGGCAGCTGAGCCAGATGAGGCTGAGAACCTGAAACAGATGTGAAAGACATCAGGCTGAGTGTTTCGTGGGTCTTCAATGCCCAGAAAGATTTAGGAGCCCTTTTAACCCTCTTTTAACATAGGCTGAACTGGGCTTGTTTTATAGAAAGGAAACAAGCTTGGCAGTCATCCAGAAAATCACCAGAGCCACAGGCTGGGCCCTGGGGTCTGTGGACCCCGGGCTTCCTTTCTTTCTTTCTCCTCTCTCCCTTAAGCTTGATCCCTTAGCCTCTGCATTTCATGGGGACATCCACCACAACTCCTTTATAACTTCCCATCCCCAGGTAGCCCAAAGCTACCAGTGGCTTTGACCCTAAATGGTGCTCAGTTTTGGTGCGTCTTTATACTGAACAAGGAAATTATAAATATCTTTTAGAAAGGTGCAGATTGCAAGGGGCCAGCACTGGCCAGTGAGGCGGTGGCCCTGGCATTTTTTTTCCTCCCTTAATTGTCACATAATCACATCATACTGCATCAGGCGCACTTTCTTTTGATGGAGAAAGCTTTGAACTTTGCTTTGCACTTCCTGCAAAGAGGATTTCTACCTCGGGGCAGGGAGGCACAGGAAGGCAGAAGTTTGCGGGCACCTTTTACAAGCCTTATGAAGCTAAAGGGAAGGGGCTTAGAAAGGCGTTGTAATTAGGAATGATGTGTCAAGGCAAGCGAGTACCTCCTGAACCTGACCCTGCTCGTCTCTTCCTGCCGCCTGAGCAACATGGGAAATTCAGCGTGGCTTCAGCACTGGGCACCCAAGCCATTTATTTTCCAACACAAAGAAGCCCAGTGACCTTTCAAGCTTTCATTCATTTTACTGCACGCTGTGGGAAAGTGATGGGCAAAGTCATGCCTTTATTTTACTATTACTATTTTTTTTAAAGAGCAATAAAGTTTACCTGAAAAGATTTCTTTTGGGTGATAGCATACCAGCTCAGTTATCTTGATCTATAGATAAGAACGGGCATGTGGGGCTGGAAAGTGTTTCCCTCACCTCCTCCAGACTCCCAGAGGCAGGGTCATGTTATCCTGGACCATCAAAACCTAATGTCCAACATGGGAAGAGAAACACTCTATGTGAATGCAGTCTTTCTGAGCGAGTTTAGAGATTCCTGTGTCTCTATCTCTCTCCAATCCCCCTTTTTGGGAAAGTAGGTGGAGATAACCAAAGTAAAAGAAATCTTGAACACTAAAAACAATTAAAAAAAAAACGTATTCTGCTCACTGGCTGTATCATGAAGGGAAGTGTCACAGAATAAAGAAACACGGGGTTTGGGAGAGGAGGTTCACCCCTGCCTGGGGAAGAAAGATTCCTACAGCCAAGCTCAGAAATAATAGTCTCCCTGAGTCCTGAGAAAACTGCCCCAAATGTTAACACATCAATCTTAAGGAAACAAGCCTGGCTTTTACCGACTTAATTTCATATAATTATTTCAGAGTTTGAGTCTTTACAAGAAAGAGGGAGTGGAGGAAAAAGATCAGAAAATTGAAGGGGATGAGCAGAAGAGGAATGAGATTTTCTTTGTTTTGAAGATTCCTATTCCATCCCCCCCAACCCACCCCCACCCCATGCCCAGGGCTCGGGCTATGCTGTCATCTTTTGGGAGCAAACGCAAAGTTCACCCAACAGCATGTGGACTAGCTTGGAAGGTATCCATTTCATGTCAGGTCTGTTTTTAAGGGACACTTTGATGAAGCTTTCTCTTGTGTCTCAGGTCCTAGAAACCAAACATGCAGTGAAATGAGGCTAGGAGACCTGTCCGGCGCTCCTGATTCCTGGCCACCAAGTTACAGTGTAGTTTGTCCAAGTCATTAAGCTGTAGGGTCGCAATTGGACCTCTAGAATGGAGGTGATAATACAGGCACACCGCTGTCTCCACAGGCTCCGTTCCAGACCACTTCAGTACAGCAAGTATCATAATGAAGTGCGTCAAATGAATTTTTTTTATTTCCCAGTGCATATAAAAGCTATGTTTACACTATACTATAGTCTATTAAGTGTGCAAGAGCATTCTATCTAATGTATCTGTCTTAAAAATACTTATGACTGTGAAAATGCTAACATCATCTGAGCTTTCAGTGAGTCATAATTACTGATCAGAGAGCTCCCTAAACAAATATAATAATAATGAAAGAGTTCGAAATATTACAAGAATTACCAAAATGTGACACAGAGACATGAAGCCAACAAAGGCTGTAGGGAAAATGGCACCAATAGGCTTGTCTGATGCAGTGTTGCCACAAATGTTCAGTTTGTAAAACAACAACAACAAAAAACCCCACAATATCTGTGAAGCACAATAAAGTGGAACATAATAAAATGAGGTATGCCTCCACCTCCCCGGTCCATCTCAGAGGGTTATATTTAGGAGAATACTTTGAAAGGCTAAAAATGCTGCTATGAAAATGAAAGGTATTATTCGTACAATAATAAAGTTTAACTATGATTAGTACTCCACAGGTATTTCACTAAGTTTAACTGTTACTAGTATTGATGGAAGAGTCAGACCCGTAGAATTTGGTAAGTAAACAAAAAACCTAGCCATCATCTAGCTGATTTAAAATGCAAATCACAAAGCCCCACCCTCCAGATACTTTGATTCGGCAGGTGTAGAGCCTGCCCAGGAATCTGCACTTTAAATAAGCGTCTTGCCAGAGAGGAAGGCAGATCAGCAACCCAGCTTGGAGAAGCACTTCATTTTGCAAAATGGGGACATTTCTCATCCCCCTACTCTCTGACCATGCCCAGGCTCCCCCTGGGCCTGGGTGTGAGAAGACAGCACGTGACTCTCACATCCCTTCATTAACAGTTCAGAACCTAGGCCATGAAGGACCGGAAAGAAACAAAGCAGAATGGGGGATTATGCAGATGGGTTTGGTTTCCCTTTAATGATGAGAAAAATGCACGTCTGCTCTGAGGAGATGATAAATTGATCCTGAAAACGTTGCACAAGTGTTCTTTGCTAAGCATCAGGGTCAAAGTCAACACTATAAAAGAAAATATACCTCCGTTTCTTTGAAAAGGACTTACGCTCAAGGCATTGCACAATGGGGCTGGTGTGGGTTACTCTGTCCAATGGCCCAGTTCGCTTACTCGGCTTTCCACGGCACTTTGACCAAAGGAGTCATGAGAGAGAGAGAGAGAGAGAGAGAGAGAGGGATTTTGCTCGTGTGGTTGCAGTTTGTTTTTGCACCTGTGGTTTTTTGGTTTTTTTGGGGTTTTTTTAAGGACAATAGTTTGAGAACATCATGATAACGTTTTTAAAGATAGTGAATTAGTTTGCCTGTGAAGTTGGGATAATGAAATGAAAGACCTCTCAGAAAAAGAATCTCTTCTTAGAAACCATTGCCTGCTCTAAAATTAACTGAAAACAAAGAATGTAACCTAGAAAGAAGTTTCTAGAGATGGCTCTTAGAAATCTAACAGTAACTCTTCACCAAGGTCAAACTTATTTGTCTTGCAACTTTCCATTTCTAAAATCAGCCAAAAAAATTGATAAAGATGGCCTCTGGGAAATAAATAAATAAATCTACTCAATTTACTCATAGAAAATTCTCAGGGGGCGCCTGGGTGGCTCAGTCGGTTAAGCCTCCAACTTCGGCTCAGGTCAGATCTCACGTTCGTGGGTTTGAGCCCCGCGTCAGGCTCTGTGCTGCCAGCTAGCTCAGAGCCTGGAGCCTGCTTCATGTTCCGTGCCTCCTTCTCTCTCTGCCCCTCCCCCTCTCATGCTCTGTCTCTGTCTGTATCAAAAATAAATAAAACATTAAAAAATTAAAAAAAGAAAATTCTCAGGTCCGTCTTCACCATCCAGGATTGTGCGTGTGTGTGTGCATATTGGTTTTCTCCACTCACAGTAAACACTGAGAATTAGAAAATTAGGGTAGAAGGATTTTCGAAGATAGGTATAGTGATAACCAGAAGTGGTAGGTAGGGGCCTGATAAAAAGCAGACAGACAGTCTCTTCCTAAGTTTACAAGGTAACTTCGGAATCACAGAAATCTAAGACCCTCTGTCCTCCTCCAAAGGCCCTCAGGGCTCCAGGGTGCTGCAGCAGAGTAGAAAACCTTTGTTCACGGTAATGCTCCAAACACCTCAAGAAAAAGTTAAATTATGCTCTATTTTCTCTATTTAAGAAGGTACTAAACAACGTACTTTGGAAAGATTTCCATTAAAATGGTTAAAATCAAAGAGGTTTCCATACTGAAAGTAAGAAATCCTTACCCTTTCACTACTTCTTTTCCAAATTTTCTAGATAAGCAAGGTTTGTCTTAGGAGGAAAGATTAGGGATGGAGCGGGGAGAAGCGGGAACAGCTGTTTTGAGTTAAACAAGAGGCATGTTAATGACAGCTCAGGAGTCAGGAAGATACTCAGGGTTTAGCCTGCTGGTCAGAAAAGTAATGTACTAAATGGTTGAATGAAAACAATTATTCAAGGTCTGTGATAATGGACAAGAGGAGGGAGCTTCGAAGACAGCACTAACGAATGAGGTATTTGTGGCATGAAATCACCCTCCCCAGGCTCTCAGTCCACAGCGGGAATCGGGAATCGGAAGCAGGCAACCGGGCACATACACGGGTGCTGAAGATGGTCCCGTCTAACTAGCCAACTTTGGGGCCTCCCAGGGCATTTTCTGAGAAAGCTGATCATCTGAATGCAGATGGGCCATGGCAGGAACAAGAGGGGAGAAAAGAAGATGCTAGAATATTAATAATAAACACAAAATGTCATGATTCCTGCAAAAGTTACAGGCACCAGAGACATTAGGGGGAAAAAAACCAGCCAGTAGGTCATTTTATCTTCACAGTGGATTTTAGAAGGGGAGCAGCAGGTGGTGGCACAAACTGCCAGTTAATTATCTCTGCGTGTCTCTAAGTCAACAAGATGCCTCTAGTCTAAGAGTTCCAGCTTCTTTGCAAGGAGACCCTGTCGCTTACTGATGCCGAATAGGAAAGGCCAGGAACGCGGAGGAGGATTCATAGCACTAACCTTCCTGAGGAGAGGAGAGAAATTGGCGTCAGGTTCCCACACCCCTCATCCTGCTTGCCTCTCACTGCTGCACCTGCATGCCACAGACCCTGAAAACTGCCCCCCGAAACTCCTTGGACTGGGAAACTGTCTCCATCGAAATGAGAGTGAGACCAAACTGTCTCTATTTTACAAGTGGAGAAGTGTATGATGAACACAGTCTGCATCAAAAGCTTCTTTCACCGGAATGCTAACACTCTTCCAGCCCTCTCCTAAGTCACTTGACAAGTAGCAGCCATGTTTAGGGCTTCGAAACACATAAATGCTTCAAACATTTTTTCTACCCCTGTATTATATCTGATTTATGCCATAGATTTTAGGAAATACAAATGCACAATTATTAAGTTTTTTTTTTTTTTTAAACAAGCTGGGAGGGGCAGCAGCTGGGTGGCTCAGTCAGTTAAGCATCTAACTTTGGCTCAGGTTATGACCTCACAGTTTGTGAGTTCGAACCCCACATCAGGCTCTGTGCTGACAGCTCAGAGCCTAGAGCCTGCTTCATATTCTGTGTGCGTGTGTCTCTCTCTGCCTCTCCCCTGCTCATGCTCTGTCTCTCTCTCTCAAGAATAAATAAACGTTAGGGGTGCCTGAGTGGCTCAGTCGGTTAGGCCTTCAACTTTGGCTCAGGTCATGATGAGCCCTGCATCGCGGTCTGTGGGGACAGCATGGAGCCTGGAGCCTACTTCCATTTCTGTGTCTCTCCCTCTCTGCCCCTCCCCTGCTCATGCGCGCTCTCTCTCAAAAATAAATAAACATTAAAATTTTTTTAAATAAAAAAAGAATATATAAACATAAAAAAAAAAGACAAGCTGGAAGATCACGGCCATCAACCATCCCTTATACATAAATAACTCCTAAGTCCAGATCTCTCCTCAGCCTGGACCCATATTTCCAATTCCCTACTGGACAGTTCCACTTGGATATCCCATAACTTCCCAACTCTTTGTACATGAATTTGCTTCCTTCCAATGAAAGTCTATTGACACCTTTCCTTCCTGGTAAATTCTTGAAATGAGGTAAGACTAGTAGGTTGGATAATCGTAAACACATCTGTCCTACCAAACCATGGAGACAAATGGATGTTGGCTGATTCTCAAGGATGTCTACAGGATTTAGGACTCAGGTAGTGGTGCAGACCTACTCGGAGAGGTATGTGCCCTGGTCTCACATCAACAGTTCTGCTGAATCATGAGTACAGCTGACCCTTGAACACCACAGGTGTGAACTGCCTGGGTCCACCGATACGTGCATTTTTTTTCAATAAATACAGTACAGTTCTGTGAATGTGTTTTCTCTTCCTTATAATTTTGTAATAAGATTTTCTTTTCTCTAGCTTACTTTATTGTAAGAATACAGTATATAATATACATGACTAGAAAACATGTGTCAGGTGACTGTTTATGATATCAGTAAGCCTTCTGGTCAACGGTAGGCCATTAGCAGATAAGTTTGGGGGGAGTCAAAGTTATACATAGATTTTCAACTGCACAGGGGTTGTCACCCTTAACCTATATCTTGTTCAAGTGTCACCTGTACTTGAGATAAAGGATGACAAGACAGCAGGACTACAGAATAGCCAGGAACAATAGTTTTTATTACTATTATTGTCATTAAGGTCTACAGCCCCAAAGGTTTCCCTTGACAGAAATATGACATAAGGAAACTTTGGCATTAAGTACCCACCTCTTCATTCTGAGCTCTTCACCCTGAGGGTAGAAACCTACTCACTCAGATCGCTATTCTAAAAATGCTCCTACCCACATAGTCTTTCCTGATAGACTCATAGAAAGTGGAATCCGAAGAGAATATTGGAGATCTTTTAGTTCAGCCTCTTTATGTATAGATGAGGCCATGGAAATTCAAAGAGGTGCTATGCCCTTGGTCACAGAAATCCAGTGGCAGGGCTGCCCTAGAACAAGATCATCTGTGTTGTTCCATGCTCCTTTCTGCTTTCACAACCACACAGTGATGAAGAAAAATGGATATCCTTCCCAGATAGTTACACTTCAACAGGGTTCAATGAATCCAAGTTAACCCAGCCCTAAGGGTAGAATATCAGGGACCAATGACAAAGCAGAGTATGTGTTTAGAGGCTAGCTATTCATGAGGGTCCATATTCTAGAATGCATCTCTTTCAATATCACAGAGGTATAACATTTATACGTAGCTTCATTGTCTCTTAAACTCTCATAGCTGGAAAGGAAAACACCTAAAGTGACTACATTGTACAACTGCACAGTCTACATGTCATAATGAAATTCATCAGACAATCTGGGCCTTCCTCTTACATGTGCAATAATCTATATTATTTCTCTCCAAAGAAAATTGAGGCTAATGAGAAACTCTTATTTTATTTTCTAGTTGTTCTTAGTATTGATGTCAATTTAGTGATTTCTTAGCTAAATCACTAAGAGCAGGAGGAGGAACTAGCAGTGTGGGTAAAGTCATGGACATGAGCTTGGACCCAAGAGATGTCTGTGTTTACTCACCTTGGTGATTGTCAAGCTATTTCCCATGGGCAGCCTAATTAGATTGCTAGAGAGTCAGAATGCCTCATATAAGTGCTGGTTCTTGAACACGATCTCACTCTCTTCTCATATCCCCATCCTTTCTTCTTTAAAAATTGGGAATAGCTTTGCCATTTCTATTGACCTCTATTTATCCCTGTTTCCCTCACTTTCTTCCCATGTATCGTAGCAAAGTAAATGCAAAAGAAACTATGTTTAAAATACGTATTTAACTTAGCAGTTCATAGGTATGCAATAAGCACCCTGAGGTTAATCCTTTTCTCTATGCCTATGAATCAAGAAGCCCTAGAGAATCTGGCATGGTATTAAATGTCATATTTTCATGTACATTGTAGATGGTAAAGATGAAAATATTACTTAAATGCTCACAAGGGTGAGGATTATGATTCTAGATAGGATTCTTGACATTGTTCATAGAGTTTTCCACAGCTTCTATTAAAGAGCCCACAGGATCTTTTTCACAAAGGATCCATCCACCAGCATGAAATTCAAGTTCTGTTTCATGTCTTTAAAATCTTGACTGTTTTCAGTCTACTCCATTATACACTCATTTTTTAAAATATAAAATCCTCCCACAACTTCTAATAAAATTGAAACTTCAAGAAGAATCACCATATTTATTCTATAATTCTCAACAGCCCTGTAATACCACTGCATACTTCAATAGGAGAAATCAAACTTAGCCATCAAGAGAACCATTGAAAGAGTCATGCTCTTTGAAGGTTTGGTTTCCAATTTTGTTCTAAACCTTCCCCCCCACTCCCCCCATGAACTCTAAAATCTGAGACATGTTTCTGTTGAATATGTATCCTCAAACTTTGGAGTTCTAGCCAGTCCATGTGCCACTTTTTCTATGCTGTTTTTATCCATAGTCCAGCTAAAGGGATAGACCAGACTGCCCTGTTAATTCCATGTGCTAGTAACGGCGCTGGCCATAGCTGATTGGACCAGACACAAGCAGATCCAGTCAGACACTCTCCTGAGAATTTAGAACTGAGCCCCAACAATTACCTGGTGTTGGTTCCTCGAGCTGAGAGGTCATAGAGAGTCAGGGCTGGGGCAGTCCTTTTATGCCAGAAATATTCTGATGTAGAGCAAGCTAACCAAGAGAGAAAAAGAGAAAAATTAAGGAAAATTCTTTTAAAAGAGAAATAAAGCAGCAATAAGTTAAAAAATATTTTTTCTAATCAAAATGGAATTAAATTAGAAATCAATAATAAAAAGCTATATAAAAGCTACCAAATATTTAGAAATTAAGCAGCATACTTCTAGATAACTCACAGATCAAAGAAAAAAATCACAGGGAAATTTTTCAAATATTTTGAAATGGATGAAAGTGACAATGCAACATATCAAAAGGGCAGAATATAGCTAAAGCAGTTTCAAGAAGAAAAGTTAGAGCATGAAATGCTTTCATTTGAAAAAAAGAAGAGTTTCAAGTCAATGACCACTCAGGAATCAATGATTGATTTCCACTCAAGAAATTTGAAAAAGAGCAAATAAATCCAAATCATGCAGAGGATAGAAATCATAAAGGTAACAGCAGAAATCGATGAAATATAAAACACAAAAACCATAGAGAAAAATCAATCAAATCAAAAGCAAATTCTTTGAAATGACCAATAAAACTGAAAACAAAGACAGAAAGCTGATAATACAAATTACCAATGTCAGGAATGAAAGTGTGAGTAGAGCCTATAAACGTTAAAAGGATATCAAAATATTCTGAATAATGTCACACCCATAAATTTCACAACTTAGATGAGGCAGACAAAGTCCTTGAAGGACACAAACCACCATGTTTCCCAAAGAAGAAATAGTTAACCTGAAAGCTCTGTATCTATTACATAAAATTGGATTAATGTTTCCAAATTTTCTCAAAGATAAAACTCCAGACCCAGATGGCCCCCCCAGTGAATTCCACCAAATGTCTAAGAAAGAAATAATGTCCACTATGTACAAACTCTTTCAGAAAACAAAACACCTCATTTTATGAGTTCAATATTACCCCAACACCAAAACTAGACCAATATCACACACAAAAAACTACAGACTAACTACATGAGTCTTATGAATATAAACACAAAACGTAACAAAATATTAGCAAACTGAATCCAGCAACATATAAAAAGGATAATACATCATGACCAAGTGAGACTTATTTTTTTAGGAATGCCAAGCCATTTTGTCATTTGGAAATCAGTGAACATGATTTTCTATATTAGCAAACTAAGAGAGGTAAACAATCTAATCATCTCACAGGTACAGAAAAAGCACTTGAAAAAATTCCATATACATTGATAATAATTAAAAAAAAGAAAATCACAAAAAACTAGGAATAAAAAAAACTTCTTCGGCCTGATACAGGTGTCTAAAAAAAATCTAGAGCTAACATTATGGTTTTTTAAAGATTTTTTAATGTATATTCATCTTTGAGAGACAGAGCATGAGTGGGGGAGGGGCAGAGAGAGAGGGAGACACAGAATCTGAAGCAGACTCCAGGCTCTGAGCTGTCAGCACAGAGCCCGAAGCAGGGCTCAAACTCACGGACCCTGAGATTATGACCTGAGCTGAAGTTGGATGCTTAACCAACTGAGCCACCCAGGTGCCCCTTGTTGTTCATTTTCTGATTGTTGAGCTTTACTCTTTTTGATAACAGACTTTTATCATATATGTGTTCTGTAAATATTTTCCTACCTTGTGGTTTGTTTTCTTATTCTCTTGAAAGTGTTTTTATCATAGCAAAGATTTTAATTTTAATGAAGTCCCGCTTATCAATCTTTCCCTGGTGGATCATGCCAATTGTTGTGTTTTTTTTTTCTGCTAGTAAATAAAAATGCAAATGACTTTTTTAATAGTATTTTACAGAATTTTTCTTTTCTTTTTTTTATTATATGTATTTTTTATTTGAGAGAGAGAGAGAGAGAGAATAAGTGGGGAAGGGGGCAAAGGGAGAGAGAGAGGGAGAGAGAGATTGAGAATCTTAAGTAGGCTCTATGCTTAGCATAGAGCCCAATGCAGGGCTCGATCCCATCACCCTGGGAGCATAACCTGAGCCAAAATCAAGAGTTTGTTTCTCAACCAACTGAGCCACCCAGATTCTCCACAATTGATTTAATATTGACTTTGTATTTTGTTATTTTATTATACTCATTTATTCTTTTAAAATTTATTAGTAACTTTTTTATAGACTCCTTAGGATTCTATATAGACACAATCATGTCATATAAAAACACAGTTTTAATTCTTCCTTTATAACCTATGCTTTTAATTTTATTTCTTACTTTGTTGCACTGGCTAGAACCTATAGTACAATGTTGAAAGGGAGTGGTAAAAGCAGGTATCTTTGCATTGTCCTGAATCTCAGGAGGAAAGCATTCAGTCTTTCACTAGAAAACATGATGCTAGGCGGCACCTGGGTGGCTCAGTTGGTTGAGCAACCAACTTCAGCTCAGGTCATGATCTCGCACTTTGTGGGTCCAAGCCCAACATCCTCTGTCTCTCTCTCTCTCTCTCTCTCAAAAATTAATAAACATTAGAAACAATTTTAAAGAAAATGAACAACCAGATTTTTTTAAGTGGGCCAAACCCTGGACATTTCACCAAAAAGGTATATAGATGACAAATAAGCATATAAAAAGATATTCAACATCCTATGTCATTGGGGAATTGTACAATAAAACAACGAGATGTACTGCATACCTATTAAAATGGCCAAAACCCCAAACACTGACGACACCAAATGCTGATGAGAAAGAGGAGCACCTGGAACTCTCATTCACTGCTGGTGGAATGTGGAAGACAACCCGACTCTTTCTTACAGAACTAAACATACTCTTATACTCTTACCAAGATTCACCTTGGTATTATCCAAATAAGTTGAAAACGTATCTCTACACAAAAAAACCTGCACATGGATATTCATAGCAGCCTTATTGGTCATTGTAAATACATGGAAGCACCTAGAGGTTCCTCAGTATATGAATGGATAAATAAAATGTGGTATTCAGACAATGGAACATTATCCAGCACAAAAAGGAAATGAACCATCAAGCCATGAAAAAATATGGAGGAATTTTAACTGCATGTTTCTAAGCAAAGAAAAGATTACATGGCTGATATAATTCCAACTCTATGATGTGTTGGAAAAGGAAAAGCTATGGAGATAGTGGTTGCCAGGGGTTAAGGAGGAAGGTAAGAATAAACAAGTGAAGGTCAAAGGATTTTTATATTCTGTATGATACAGTAATGGTGGATACATATCATTGCACACTTGTCCAAACCTATAGAATATACAGCACCATGAGTGAACCATAATGTAAACTACGGACTATGGGGTGATCATCATGTATCGATGCAGATTCATCATTGTAGAAAACATACCTCTCTTATACCAGATTTTGAGAGTGAGGGAAGCTGTGCATGTGCAGAGGTAGGGGAAATCTCCATACCTTCCCCTCAATTTTACTATGAACCTAAAACTTTCCGAATATATAAAGCCCATTAAAAATTTTTAATGTTTATTTATTTATTTCAAAAATGTAAAAAAAATGTTTATTTACTTTTGAGAGTCAGAGAGAGACAGAGCAGGAGCAGGGCAGGGTCAGAGAGAGAAGGAGACACAGAATCTGAAGCAGGTTCTAGGCTCTGAGCTGTCAGCACAGAGCCTCGTACGGAGCTCGAACTAACGAACCGTGAGATCATGACCTGAGCCAAAGTTGATGCTAAACCAGCTGAACCACCCAGGCGCCCTAATGTTTATTTATTTTTGATAGAGAGAGAGAGAGAAGGAGATACATAATCCAAGGTAGGCTCCAGGCTCTTAGCTGTCTGCACAGAGCCTGACACGGGGCTCGAACTCAGGCCATGAGATCATGACCTGAACCAGAGTCCATGGGCTCCCTCAACTGAGCCACCCAAGTACCCCTATAACATCTTAAAAATTAGAAAATGAAAATGTTTAAAGTTCCCATTTATAATACTGTAAAGAAACATGAAATATTTAGGGATAGATCTAATAAAATAAGTACAATATTTGTTTTCTGAAAACTATAAAACATTTCTAAGAGAGAGCACTAAATTAATCAAGAGATACACTCTGTTCATGAACTAAATAATCACTATGGGTAAGATACCAATTTTCCCTTAGATGATTTGCAGTTTCAGAGCAATTATTCTACTTAAAATCCAGCAAGTTTTGGGTAGAAATTGACAAATAGATTATAAAATGGAAAGGTCTTAGGATGGTCAGAACAAATTTTAAAAAGAACAACAAAGTTAGGAATTTATACTACTTGGTTTGAAGCCTTACTCTAAATCTACAGTAATCAGAATGGTCTGGGTAAGGATAGATGTAGATCACTGGAATAAAAAAGAAAGTCCAGGAGTAGATCCACATGCATATGGCCAATTGATTTTTGACAAAGGTGCACAAGTGATTCAATGGAGATAAAGAGAGTCTTTGGAGTGAATGGTTCTGGAACAACTATACATCCATAAGGGGAGAAAAAGTACCTCAATTCATAACTCCTGTCAAACATAAAAATTAATTTGAAATGGATCAGAGACCTAAATGTAATACCTAAACCTAAAAAATGTCTAGAAAAAAGTACACAAGAAAACCTTCATGATCCTGGGATAGACAAGGTTTCTGAGGACACAGACAGGAAGAAGAGGTACAGCACTGGCACTATGGTCCGTGGTGTTGTAATAGTGTTTGTATGTGGACGGGTGGTAGTGGTGATGCTTGTGGTGAGCACAGCATACTCCGCGTTGTACACCTAAAGCTAATGTTGCATTGTGCGCCAACCAGACCTCAAGTCAAAGTAAAAGATTCATGGGGTGCCTCGATGGCTCAGTCGTTTAAACATCCGACTTCAGCTCAGGTCATGATCTCACAGTTTGTGAGTTTGAGCCCCGCGTCAGGCTCTGTGCTGACAGCTCAGAACCTGGAGCCCACTTTGGATTCTGTGTTTCCCTTTCTCTCTGCGCACGTTCTGTCTCTCTCCTCTTCAAAAATAAACATTCAAAAAAATTTCTTTTAAGATTTCGGAGGATACAAAGAACAGTAACAGTAAAAATCCGTACAATTGTCTTCATTAAAATTCAAAACATTTTCTCTTCAAAATGCACCATCAGTGGGAAGCTTGGGCGGCCCAGTCAGCTAAGTGTGCCATCACTGATTTTGGCTCACGATTCGTTAGATGGCATCAGTTCAGAGCCTCCTTGGGGTTCTCTCTCGCTCTTCTCTCTCTCTGCCCCATGCCCCCACTTGCACATACACTCTCTCGCTCTCTCTCAAAATAAATAAATAAACATTTTTTAAAATGCACCATCAAGAAAACGAACTGACATGCTAAAGGCCAGAAGGAAATATTAGCAGTGCAAGTATCTAACAAAGAATTTCTGTTCAGAATATACAAATACAACTCAATAATAAAAATGCAAAATACTCTAGGCAAAAAATTGGCAAAAAATTTGAATAGACACTTCACCAAAAAAAATAAACAAATGTACAATGCCATAAGTACATTCCAATAAGTACATGAAAAGATTTTCAACATCCTTAGTAACCAGAGAAATGCCAATTTAAACCATAATGAGATAGCATGATACACCTATTAGAATAGCTATAATTTAGAAGTTTGACACAACCAAGGATATGGTACAGATAGAACATTCAGGCACTGTGATAATATCACCACTTTGAAAATCAGATTGGGGGCGCCTGGGTGGCTCAGTCAGTTAAGCGTCCAACTTCGGCTCAGGTCATGATCTCACAGTTTGTGGGTTCGAGCCCCACGTCAGGCTCTGTGCTGACAGCTCAGAGCCTGGAGCCCACTTCAGATTCTGTGTGTCTCTCTCTCTCTGCCCCTCCCCTGCTCTCTCTCGCTCTCTCGCTCTCAAAAACAAATAAACATTTTTTAAAAATTTTTAAAAAGAAAAGAAAAACAGATTGCCAATTTCTTATGCAGTTAAACATAGGTATACGACACAATGTAGCCATTATGCTCTGAGTTATTTATCCACCCCCTCCAGCCAAGGATCACACAAAACTTTTACCCAAATGTCCATAGCAGCTTTATTTTTTTTATTTTTATTTTTTAATAGTTTATTGTCAAATTAGTTTCCATATAACACCCAGTGCTTCTCCCCACAAGTGCCCCCCACCATGACCATCACCCCCTCCTTCCCTCCCCCTCCCCCTTCAGTCCATGGTTCGTTTTCAGTATTCAGTAGTCTCCCTTGATCTGTGTCCCTCATTCTCCCCCGCTCTCTTTCCCCCTTCCTCTCCCCATGGTCCCCTGCCAGGTCTCTCCTGTTACACCTATGAATGCAAACATATGGTATCTGTCCTTCTCTGCCTGACTTATTTCGCTTAGCATGACACCCTCAAGGTCCATCCACTTTCCTACAAATGGCCATATTTCATTCTTCTTCACTGCCATATAGTACTCCACTATATATATATATAGAGCACAACTTGATCCATTCATCAGTTGATGGACATTTAGGCTCTTTCCATGATTTGGCTATTGTTGACAGTGCCCATAGCAGCTTTATTAATAACGGCCTAAAACTAGAAACAAACGAAACACTGACCTTCAGATGAACAGATAAACAAGTTGTGCTATATTAATACAACAGAATATTACTCATCAATGAAAACAATGGCCTATGGATACATATAAGAACATTCTTGTCTCAAGGCATTATGCTAAGTGAACATGTTATATCATATATATGAAATTCTAGAAAGGGCAGGACCACTTCATTGTTATAGAAAACAGTTCAGTGGTTGCCTGGTGTGGGGATTGAGGGGTGGGGGGAATAGGAAATTTTTAGAATGATGGAAGTATTGTATGTATTGTTTTATGATAGTGGTTAAACAAGTGTATACAACACTCATCAAGCTATACAATTAGGGGCACCTGGATGGCTCAGTCCGTTAAGTGCCTGACTCTTGATTTTGACCTCACAGTTGTGAGATCAAGCCCCACATCAGGCTCTGCACTGGGCCTGGAGCTTGCTTGGGATTCTCTCTCTCTGTTTCTCTCTCTCTCTCTCCTCCTTCCCTGCTTTCACATGTGTACCGGGCTGCTCTCTCTCAAAGAAAAAAAAGCTACGTACTTAGAATGAGTGCATTTTATTAGATATAAGTCAGTAAAGCTGTTCAGTAAAATTAATTTGGTACGGCTAAAATACTAAATGTTAATGGACAAAATGACCACTAAAAAAGGCTATCTAGGGTGGCGGGGGTGGCTCATGATGGCTTTTCATCCCATGCGAACTGTATGTTTTTTAAAATATGTTTTAAAATGCATATGCCAAAAAGTGGCTCAGACTATGAAAGACAATGTGTAGTAAATCAGGATTCCTTTTTTGAACGTGACTCAGAATAGGAAAAACATTCTACTTCGTGACCCACTGTATAAATCCACACTTATAGGGACAGCTGGGTGGCTCAATAGGTTAAACTTCCGACTTGGGCTCAGGTCATGATCTCACAGTTTGTGAGTTCAAGCTTTGCGTCGGGCTCCGTGCTGACAGCTCAGAGCCTGGAGCCTGCTTCTCATTCTGTGTTTCCTTCTCTCTCTGCCCCTCCCCCACTTGTGCTCTGTCTCTCAAAAAAAACATGTAAAAAATTTTAAAAACCGTAAACTCTTGATTTTGGCTTAGGTCATGATCTTGCAATTCATGAGTTCAAGCCCTGCTTTGGGCTCTGCACTGACAACAGTAGCCTGCTTGAGATTTTCTCTCTCTCTCTCTCTCTCTCTCTCTCTCTCTCTCTCTCTCTCTCTCTCCCTCTCTCTCCTACTCCCTTGCTCGCAGTCTCTCTCTCTCTCTCAAAATAAATAAATAAACTAAAAAAAATTCATAGGAGTAGGAATATTTCCTATTCTATCCTTTTTGAAATAGTAGGTTCAAACATTTATGTCATGACCCATTAATGAGTTATGACCTTTGGCTTGAAAAACACTATATTAAAAACCTATCTGAAATAGTTAAAGATTATGGTTAAGTAACTTAGCTTTAATGTCTAGATAAGATCAAGTTTCAAAAAAAAAAAAAAGAGTTCAGAAGGATGCAATTGGGAAAAAAAACAAGAGTTAAAAGGATTCGGGACAGCCCTAGTTTATCCCTTCCAGCTGTGAGGATGAAGATGTGCCAGAGGAGAATTAACTGCCCTTGACCGACAGATCTGCTTCACATACCACTAGTTGTGTGATCTTAAACAACTAACTTGACCTCTCTGGGCTTCGTTTCCTTGTTTTTAATAGAAGCATGGTAATAATACTTATCTCATAGGGTTGTATAAGGATTAAGTGAGATAGCATATAAAGAACAAGCATAAAGTGGTTTTTCTTTCTAATTTTTCATATGACATAGACTATATAGGAGCCCATGGACTTTTCTTTATGAAAAAGAAAAGGAAAATACTCAGAGTGGGCAAAGAATGCTCGCAATGTGTTTGAAATGCCCATAGGCGCAAGGAAAGTTGTTTACTCTGCATTTGAGACAAGAGTAGAGTTAGATTAGCCAAGGTTAACTCAAAGTTGAATTTCATGCAGGTATCACATTGTATCTTTTTATCTATACTTTGCTTTAGATGGAGTTATTTGTTCATAAACATTTATAATTTATAATTAGTAACTTTACAATGTTAATTGCCAATTTCTGTCAGCTGTAGACAAGTGTACAAGCCTGCCTGGTTCTCCTTCATTTCTTCACCTTCCTGTTTAGTCCTCAACCCCCCTGCCCTCTTGCTTCCTTCTGCCCATCATTTGACTACAGTTCCCTTCACCGAAGTGCCAATGATGAGGGCAAGTGTTCTAAAGCCGTGGTCTGCAAACCCTGGAAGGAAGTGGGGAAGGGGATCCACAGCTAGATCCTTTCAGCAAGTGTGAAAACAGAAAAACAATTTTTTCAAGTAATTCAAGACTATATTAAATAATTATTAAAAACAATAACAAAGTCCAAAAACAGAGGTGAGAGTGGATATCCCTGTTGCATTCCTGACCTTACGGGAAAAGCTCTCAGTTTATCCTTATTGAGGATGATATTCATGGTGGGGCTTTCATACATGGACTCTATGATATTGAGGTATGATTCTTCTGTCCCTACTTTCTTAATGGTTTTTATGAAGAAAGGATACTGTGTTTTGTCCAATGCTTTTTTTCTGCATCTACTGAGAAGATCATATGGTTCTTATCCTTTCTTTATTAATGTGGGGTGTATCACATTGATTAATTTGCAAATATTGAACTAGCCCTGCAGCCCTGGAATAACTCCTACATGATCATGGTGAAATAATTCTTTTAATGTACTGTTGAATTTTATTTGCTAGTACTTATTGAGAATTTTTATGTCCGGTTTTATCAGTGATATTGGCCTGTAATTCTTCTTCTTTTTTTTTTGTAATTCTCCTTTTTAATGGGCTCTTGTCTGATTTTGGAATCAAGGTGATGCTGGCTTCATAGAATGAGTTTAGTAACTTTCCTTCCATTTCTATTTTTTGGAACAGTTTGAGAAGAATAGGTATTAACTCTTCTTTAAATGTCTGGTAGAATTCCCCTGGAAGTTCAGAGATTTTGAATAATAACTCAATTGCTTTGTTAATAATGGGTCTGTTCAAATTTTCTATTTCTTCCTGTTTCAGTTTTGGTAGTTTGTATGTTTCTTGGAATTTTTCCATTTCTTCCATATTGCCCAGTTTGTTGGCATGTAATTTTTCATAGTATTCTTTTATAATTGTTTGTATTTTTGTGGTATTGGTTCTGATCTCTCCTCTTTCATTCCTGATCATATTCTTTTTTGAGTTCTTTCTCTTTTCTTTTTGCTAAGTCTGGTTAGGAGTTGATCAATTTTGTTAATTCTTTCCGAGAACCAGCTCATAGTTTCATTGATCTGTTCTACTGGTTTTGTTGTTGCTGTTGTTGTTTCTATATCATTTTTTCCTGCTTTAATCTTTATTATTTCCCTTTTTCTGCTGGCTTTAGGCTTATTTGCTGTTCCTTTTCTACCTCATTTAGGTGTAAGTTTAGATTGTATATTTGGGAGCTTTCTTGCTTCTTGAGATAGGAATTGCAAGAAACATGCCTCTTAGGACTGCCTTTGCTGTGTCCCAAAAAGTTTGGACTGTCATGGTTTTTGTTTTCATTTGCTTTCATGTGTATTTTGTATTTTTTTTGTATTTCAAATCTTTAATTAAACTCATCCATGTGTATTTTTAAAAATTTCTTCTTTAATATTCTGATTAACCCATTCACTCTTTAAAAGGATGTTCCTTAACCTTAATGTATTTGCGGTTGTCTTCATGTTTCATAGTGTTGTGATCTCAAAATATGCAAGGTATGATCTCAATCTTTTAGTACCTGTTGAGGGTTGATTTGTGACACAGTATGTGATCTATTCTAGAGAATGTTCCATGTGCACTCAAGAAAAATGTGTAGTCTGCTGTTTTAGAGTGAAATGTTCTGACTATATCTGTTAAGTCCATTTGGTTCAGTGTGTCATTCAAAGCCATTGTTTCCTTATTGATTTTCTGCTTAGATGATCTGTCCATGGCTGTAAGCAGGGTATTAAAGTCCCCTACTATTATTGTGTTATTATTAATGAGTTTCTTCATGTTTGTAATTAATTGATTTCTATACTTGGGTTCTTCCAAATTGGGGCATAAATAATTACAATTGTTAGATCTCGATGGATAGACCCTTTAACTATGATATAATGCCCTTCTTCATCTCTTCTTACACATGTAAAAAATAAGATACCACATTTGTGAAACAGGAAGGGAATGATTAAAAAAAAGAAGCTATAAAAATGTGCTTTAACTAGGATATAATGCCCTTCTTCTCTCTTCTTTGTTTTAAAAGATAGTTTGTCTGATATAAGTATGTTTACTCTAGCTTTCTTTTGACATCCATTAGCATGATAGATGGTTCTCTATCCCCTCACTTTCAATCTGGAGGTGTCTTTATAAAATGAGTGTCTTGTAGGCAGCATATATATAGATGGATCTTGTTTGTTTGTTTGTTTTAATCCATTCTGATACCCTATGTCTTTTGATTGGAACATTCAGTCCATTTACATTCAGAGTGATTGTTGCAAGATATCAATTTAGTGCCATTGTGTTACCTGTAACGGTGGTGATTCTGGTGATGTTCTCTGGTCCTTTGTAGTCTTTGTTGCTTTGGTCTTTTTTTTTTTCTCCACTCAGAGACTCCCCCTTAAAATTTCTTGCAGGACTGGTTTAGTGGTCACAAACGTCTTTGTTTGTCTGAGAAACTCTATCTCTCCTTCTATTCTGAAGGACAGCCTTGCTAGATAAATAATTCTTAGCTGAATATTTTTCCCATTCAGCACATTGAATATTTGCTGCCACTTCCTTCTGGTTTGCCAAGTTTCAGGGGACACATTTCCTGCTACCCTTATGTGTCTACCTTTGTGGGCTAAGAACCATTTGTCCTTAGCTGCTTTCAGAACTCTCTCTTTATCTTAGTAATTCAAGACTATAGAAAAGAAAAATTTCAGAAACAACTTTTAAAAATTATCATTAAAATCTTCCTAAAAACAAAAAAGTCACAGGGATATAAAGCACAGCAAAGGGAATATAGGCAATAATATTGTAACATAACTTTGTGTGGTGATGGATGGTGATTAGATTTATCACAGTTATCATTTCACAACGTATATAAATGTCAAATCGGTATGTTGTGCACCTGAAACTAATATAATATTGTATGTCAACTATATTTCAACAAGACAAGTCTTCTGAAAATGAAAAAATACGATACCACATTTGTGAAACAGGAAGGGAATGATTAAAAAAAGAAACTATAAAAAATGTGCTTTAAAAAATGTTTTAATCCAAAATTAAAAACTCTCTAGAAACTTAAGAGATAAAGTGTGCAAATCTCCCAGAGAGTAGTGCAAAAATATTAAGAGATGAAAAATGGGAGAGGGGGACTAGAAAATTTGAAGATCAACCCATGATGTATTATGTGAAAAACAAAAGCTCCAGAATAGGAGAATACCACAAAGAGAGAATAGAAAAACAACCAAAGAAATAATTCAAAAAAATTTACCTGTGTTTCTAGGTAGAAAGGGTCCGCTAAATGTCCAACACGATTAATGAAAAGAAATCCACATACAGGCATATCATACTTAAATTTGGTCTGAGGACAAAGATTCTACAAATGGGAAAGAGAGTAAGAGAGAGGAGAGAGAGAATTGTCCATGACTTCAGACTTCCTTTTTTTTTTTAAATTTTTTAATGTTTATTCACTCTTGAAAGACAGAGAGACAGGATGCGAGCAGGGGAGGAACAGAGAGAGAAGGAGACTCAGAATCTGAAGCAGGCTCCACACTCTGAGCTGTCAGCACAGAGCCCGATGCGGGGCTAGAACCACAAACTGTGAGGTCATGACCTGAGCTGAAACCGGGCATTTAACTGACTGAGCCACCCAGGTGCCCCAACTTTAACTTTTTAAGAGTAACTATGTAAGCAACTCCAAACAATGATGACTAAATTATTTCCCACCTTGTCAAATAATAACTAAATGTAAAAATAAAATAATTTTTTAAAATAAACTTGCCATGGACTGAATGTTTGTGCCCTTCCATCCAAATTTCTATGCTGAAGCCCTAACTCCCAATGTAGCTACATTTGGAGACGGCATCTCTAAGGAAGTGGTTACAGCAAATGATGTCATAGGAGTGGGGCCCTTACCTGACAGGATTAGCGTCCTTACAAGAACAGACACCTCAGAGTTCCTTTTCTCTCTATGCACGTGCACAGAGGAAGGCATGTGAGGACACAGCAAGAATGCAGCTCTCTAGAACCAAGAGAAGAGCTCTCATGAGGGACAAAATTAACTGGCACTTTGATATGGGACTTTCAGCCTCAAAAACTATGAGAAATACATTTCTATTGTTTAAGCCCTCCAGTCCGTGGTATATTTTGGGCAGCCCAAGCTCACTAATACAATACTCATCCTTTCTCTGGAAGCTACTAGAAAATGTGCTGTATAATGCCAGAGAGTAAAAAATCAGGAAGAGAAGAAACAGCAGATGGGAAATAGGAGCCCCGGAGTAGAGAGACAATGGAGATCCTCGGAGAAAGGAGGTCTGTGATGATTACTGTCCATGCACCAGTCCCAGAGGGCACTGTCCCAATCGATCGGGCTACAGGAGAAATTTCTTTAAGAAACTAAACTCAATGGAATACCTAACGTGAATGAACATTTTGGTGAGGCAACTAGACAAATAATGGAGATTCTGGGGTTGAATTCCTTAATCCATCCTCCCCCCAAATTAAAAACTAAGTGATAGAGAAAAACAAAACACTCATTAACCCAGGAAAAGAGGAAATTCTACAGAAAAGTAATCTCAGTTCATCTTAAATGGCTCCACTATGAATACAGTATGCAGGCTCATTGTATTGCAAGGTAACCATTTCAAGAAGTGGGCATGGGCAATAGGAAATGTTTCTGGGTGGGATGAGGTGGAGAGGAGCAAGGAGAATGAAAATTCTCATCTTCTGGAATAGGAAGTTCACTTATAGTACCCCACACGGAAGGGAGCATCGAAGTATAGCTCCGTCATCATGTCACTTGGAGGCATGGAGGCCAGCACAGAAAGAGGAGGGTGGAAGAGGACACTGATTGCCTTTGGGGATGGGGTAGGAGGATGAGATTAAAGGACTGGTGTTTCTCCTAATAAACCTTACAGACCTAGGTGACCTTTCAACTATACATGTGTATAACTTTGAAAAAATACATGCTAATGTTTGTTCTTTCAAAACTTAACATCCGCATCTTTAACCTCTACAGTACAAGTTAATTTCTTAATGCCAAACATAAACCCGGGGACACTAACCACAACATTTCCCCTGGCTACATCGTGGCTTGTCATAATCTTGGTTTTGTTCCAGGGTGGTTTCTAATAAAGTTGGCACATTTCAAAATGAGGGTAAGAACAAGGACAAAGTACAGCCAGATTTCCCCCCTCATATCTGAAAATGTCCAAATTGACTTAAAATGGAAATTACAGATTAATAGGTAGGAATAAAGCCAAAGGTATTAGTATCATAATAAATCAGAATAGGTTACTAATTTCAGAGAGTGAAGGCATAGATTCTCAGCTTGAGTTAAAATCAAATCAAAGCAATCCAACAACTAGAATAATACACCACACACACACACACACACACACACACACACACACACACAAAATTTCCTCTGCCTGGGGAATTGTTACTCTACCTCTCTCAACATCACCCCGGACCCCCCTCTGGAGCACCTTTCTCTCCTCCCTCTCAAGCTCGGCTTACTGATAGCCTTCTCTGTGAAGTCTTTCTGGAGCCTGCTGGCTGAGCTAGTTGTCCTCCCCTATGTTCCCATAACCCTGTGTGTTTATGCCCACGTCCACAGTGATTGTTGTGACAAGGGACCCCTCCGATTGTCTGCCCAGGAGCCCCCTAGAGGGGGTTTCCCTGGGTGCCCCTCACACAAAGCATGACATGCCAGATGACCTACCCTTTGGTCACAGCGAACAGGGCCACAGAAGCATCAGACCAAGGAGATTCAATCTGTAGGTGGTCTATAAGTGGGTACATATTGATAAGGTGATAGAAATAGGTGATTTTACTGGACTATAACATCCACTCATATGAAACATCAGATTGGGCACTTGGTGTGAGGGGAAGAAGCTGGAAGACAAAAGAGGACAGTAGCTAGATGTCCTGAGACAGTCAGTGCAGGTCACTGGTAAACAGCCCTGAGTAAGTTAGAGCCATGGAGGAGAGAAAAGACACAGGAGGGGAGTGAGATTGTGGAGCAGAAGCAGGAGGAGCAGAGAGGAAGTGAGTCACCCCAACAGGTGTCTCTGGGTGATGAACGGTTATGAAAGCTTCTCGGGATCCTTCCCCTCTTCCCCATATTTACTTGGCTTTCCAACTTCCCAAAGACTGGCAGTTAAGCAGTTCCTGCTCCCATGGGATTCCTGTTGTCCTGATAAGAGATACTGGAGGGGCTACCAAAGAAAGCCTAACAGACACAGCCTCTCCTAGCACCTACCATTGTCATTGTCACTTGTACCTCCCGTCTCTTAGCCGGGAAGCTGCTGCTCATGCTGTTTGCTGATATAATTCTTTATGCTCGGTACTAGGCCCTTTGTCTGGGCCATAGCAGAGCCTGAAACCTGCTGTCTGAGTTAAGTAAAAGGCGGTATGATTAACTTAATGTCTCACAAGTGTGTGTGCATCCATGTTGTGGCGCTCAGAGAGGAACTTCTCAAAGAGTAAGAACTTTCTGTTAACTCTTCGGGACAGTGTCTGTTAGAGAAGCAAGTGCAAATGGGTGAAGGAAAAACATTTGCTGGTGATGAGCCTCTAAAATGCTAGCTAAAAACGCGGAAGGATTAGGAAGCTGATCTCCACACTGAGATCTAAACCCCTGCTCGGTTGTGTACCTCTGCACATAATTAAAGGTTAAAGACGTGTTGCGTGGGCTGTTATAGAAATCAAAAGTACATGCAATTCTTCTGAAGCCTTGCTGATTACTCTTAGCGCATTGTGTTTTAATTTTGGTCTCTGGAAAATATCAGGAACAAGGAAAGAACTTCCCACCCCCACCCCACCAACCCCCGGCTCCATAGGAAAAACAGTGTTGAAATGAAACAAACCTCTTGGATCGACCCTCTTTTGAAAGTCAGAAACTCGCCTCACCCTCCCAACAGGCTTGAAGTCTGCACAGTTTGTCCGCCAAGAAAGTGGGATTTGGCAGGATTCCTTGTAAACTCCAACCGCAGGAGGCCTCTGATTGAATTGAAATTGTTTCCTCCGGTCGGAGTTTGTTGGTGGTACACCCTTCTCAGGATGTGAATTCATCATGTTTGCTGTGGGGTGAGACTGGGGCAGTGGCAAGTGCACACGAGAGTGAATGTGTCTGACGTGTGTGTGTGTGTGTGTGTGTGTGTGTGTGTGTGTGCACTCAGCTCTTATTCCCTATCGTCCCTAGTAAAGGCATTACACCACCTAAAATAACTCTGGAAAATTATACACATTCTCATTCATCATCAGTATCTTTCTTTCTTTTTATTTAATTTTTTTAATGTTTTTACTTTATTTTTGATACAGAGAAAGACAGAGCATGAGATGGGGAGGGGCAGAGAGAGAAGGAGACAGAACCAGAAGCAGGCACCAGGCTCTGAGCTGTCAGCACAGAGCCTGACGTAGGGCTCGAACCCACGAACGTGAGATCTGACCTGAGCCGAAGCCGGAGGCTTAACTGACTGAGCCACCCAGGTGCCCCCATCAGTGTCTTTCAAAGTGATTGGAATTTGATCAACAAAAGGAAGGTATGGGGAAATGGGGAAATAGAAGGGTAAAATTGACAACAAATTTCCACAAGTCATTAACCCAGCCTCCCTTGCCAGCACACACATACTCTCTAGCCTTCGGGGAGCTAACGGTATTCAAAGGGATGAAGACCATGTCCTCTGGCTTCATGAGGTTGGAGGATAAGGAAGGAAAGCAGATTTGGGCGCGAGAAAAGTCAACCTTGTTATTTTCTGGGCCAATACCTCTGTTTGTGCTTGTTCTTTTCAAAGGTAACCCTACCTAACACTTTTTTGCTTAACTATGGTAAAAAAAAAAAAACACATAAATTTATCATCTTAACTATTTGTAAGTATACGGTTCATTGGTGTTAAGTGTATTCACATTGCGGTGCAACAGATCTCCAGAATATTTCATCATAGGAGATGGAAGATCTATACCCACTCAATACTAATTCCTTCCTCCCTGCCCCAACTAGCCCTTGGTAACTACCTTTCTTCTTTCTGTTTCTATTTTTACTATTTTAGATACTTCATGTGATGGGAATCATATAGTATTTACCCTTTCATGACTGACTTATTTCCTTGGCATAATGTCCTCCAGGTTCAACTGTCACGTAGCATACGACAGGATGTTTCTCTTTTTTTAGGGCAGTATTAAAATTCCATTGTAGGTATACACTACATAGTCTTTATTCAGTCATATATCAATGGGCATTTGGGTTGCTTCTATCTCTTCACTATTGTGAATAATGCTGTGATGAACATAGGTGTGTAAATATCTCTTTGAGATCCTGCTTGGGTTCTTCTGAATATATACCCAGAGATAGGATTGCTGGGTTTTATGGCAGTTCTATTTTTCACTTTTTGAGGAACCTCTACACAATTTTCCAAGATGGCTGCATCATCTTATATTCCGACTTTTCCACAACCTTGGATGTAGACAGTAACACTTGTTATTTTCTATTCTTTTGATTGTGGCCATGCTGACGGGTGTGAGGTGATACCTCGTTGTTGATTAGGACACTTTATTTCACATGAAGAAACTGAAGCCGTCATTGGGGCAGGCAAGTGGTATTTTTCTTTCTGGTCCCTAAGTCTAGGGTTTGCTGTACTGGAAAGCATGCCAGCCTAAGTAAATCCCACCCTGGGCTTCTAACAAGTGCTCCTCAGGGTGTGAGCAGCACTCCAAGGAGTAATTGAAGTGCTGTAATTAAAATAAACATGGTATCTCTTCTAGTCTGTCAGTATCATCAATATTATCTATGATAAGTAATTTAAGGCATTGTTTTTACATTGAAACTAACACAGATATGTTAGGAAACATAATATGAAATTTGCATGCATTTTGCACAGATAAAACCTAGGACTATATGGAACTTTCCTAGCAGTGGGATGCTTTACGTCATGCCCATCACAACCCTGGGAGGGGCAAGCTCTCTCTTCTCCGCCACTAGGAAACTGCAGTGAAAAGACATGAAAAGCACTAGCATAGTCCACAGAGTACCAGAAGCGTGTTTTCCTTACTTAGTTACGGAATTTGGGGGGGGGGTGGTAAGAACATTAGAGAACATCTTACCCCCACTGTCATCTTACAAATGAGGAAACAGAGGCCCCGGGAGAGGAAGGGCCACGCTCACGGTCTCACAGCAGTGATTCTGCGTGCTCCAACTGCAGTATTTGAACCCGATCACAGCTTAGAGAATGCAAGGCACAGGGGGAAAACAATCACAGGCGTAGAAGGACCACAGATGTACTCACACTTAACTCAGTGATGCAGAGAAAATTAGCTTATTTTTTGCTCTGCATTTGATTTAATTTGGCCCTATCAGCCAGGAAGTGAGAAAACAATAACTAACTCTCGGTTTTAAACTTGTAATCCAATGCACGGCATGCAAACACTGCTTTAGGAGGTGCTCAGTCTCTCCCTTTCTATTTCTCCTCCCTCAGTCCTCTCCAGGAGGGCAGCTAGACGTTCTGAGGGGCCCAACTGACCTCGCAGAAGTGGGATGACTGGGTCTTAGGACTGGCCTGCTGTTCTGTGGGCCAGCTGCAGAGTGGCTCTTCTCAACTCCGCCGGGGAATCTTTGGCTTGAGTGGTTCCTGAGCCTTCAGCTGGTGTCTGTTGCTGACATCCTGCAGCTGATCAACTTGCAATCTATTCTTTGTCAGCCCAGGCAGAGCACGGGCCTCCTCCCCGCTGACTTGGCCTCCTCTTGGCTTTCACTGGCGCTTGACCCCTCTGAGTTCCTGCCCCATCCTCCATATGGTCTTCTAGCCCTGCAGTCTCTGGCCGCACCCAGACTTCGCTACCAGGCCATCTCACTCTCTTATAGCAGGCCCCGTGTAGATTCACGTACTCTTAACGTCCATGTCATGTGCAAACCAAGGGCAGCTCCAGAGTGCACTGTAGACTCTACCCACACTGCCCTATCGGTTCTGTCTCTGAAGAACCCTAATACAGAAGCCTATTAAATTCTTACTTGATCTGTAAAAGCAGAAAAGTTCTAGGTCAAGTAACCAAAAGCCTAACCTGAATCATAAAAACAGAGTCAGAACCCCTTAATCAATCCCCAGACTTGAGCCGACGTATAGACCCAAGGCCCCTTGAATGAAGGAGAGGCCAGGTCACCTTAAGAAAGGACTCCTAATACACTACCAAAAATGTATACTGTTAATGCTTCTCCCATCCTTCCCTAAAGGCACCTACAGCCTTTTACTGGAGCTACTGTGCATTGAGGGAAAGGACTTCCAGGAACTACTAAACACTGGCTCTGAACTGACCCTACTTCTGAGAGACCCAAAATGTTGCTGTGGTCTGTTGGTCAGAATAAAAGCTTATAGAGGGCAGATGATCAGTGGAGTCTGTTGCACAGTGGGCTCTGAAGGTCTCTAAAGCCATCCGTGGTTATTTCCTGAGTTCTGGTATATACAATTGGAATAGACATACTTCACAGCTAGTAGAATATCCTCACATTTGGCCCTTGACTTGAGGAGTGGGATTGTGGGAAATGCCAAGTGGAAGCCATTAGAGCTGCCTTTACCTAAGAAAATAGTAAGCCAAAAGCAATACCACATTCCTGGCGGGATTGTAGAGATTAGTGCCACCATCAAGCACTTGAAAGATAGAGGGGTAGTGTTTCCTACCACATCTCCATTCAACTCACCCACTGACCTATGCAGAAGACAGATGAGACATGGACAGTAACAACTGATTATCATAAGCTTAACTAGGTAATGACTCCAACTGCAGCTGAGTTCCTGCCCTATCCATATGGCCTTCTAGCCCTGCAGTCTCTGGCCCCACCAAGACTTCACTACAAGGCCATCTCACTCTCTCATAGCAGGCCCAGTGTAGATTCACTTATTCTTTTTTTTTTTTAATGTTTTTTATTTATTTTTTTGAGAGACTGAGAGAGACAGTGTGAGCAGGGGAGGGTCAGAGAGAGGGAGACACAGAATCTGAAGCAGGCTCCAGGTTCTGAGCTAGCTATCAGCACAGAGTCTGATGCGGGGCTTGAACCCACTAACCGTGAGATCATGACCTGAGCTGAAGCCGGACACTTAACCGACTGAGCCACCCAGACACCCCCAAGATTCACTTATTATTAACATCCACGTCATGTGCAAACCAAGATATGATTTCACTACTTGAGCATCTTAGCGCGTTGATGAATTTTCTAGTATGCAGCTTTGATCTGGCAGATGCCTTTTTCTCCATCCCTGTCCATGAGGCTCACCAGAGCAGTTTGCTTTCAGCTGGCAAGGCCAGCAGTACTCCTTCAGCATCCTACCTCAGGGGTGTGTCACCTCTCCAGCCCTTTGCCATGACTTAGTTCACAGCGATCTTGATCACCTTTTCTTTCCACAGGATATCACATTGGTTCATTACATTGATGAAATTATGCTGATTGGACCTAGTGAGTAAGAAGTAGCAACTATTGTAGACATATTGGAAAGATATTTGCACATCAAAGGGTGGGAATTGAATTAGACAAAAGTTCTGGGTCCTTCCACCTCACTGAAATTCCTAAGGGTTCAGTGGTATGGGGCATGTCAAGATATCCCTTCTAAGATGAAGGATAGGTTGTTGTATCTAGCCCATCTTACAATAAAAAAAAAGAGGTGCAACACCTAGAAGGCCTCTTTGAATTTTAGTGACAACATATTCCTCATTTGTTTGTGTTACTTCAGCCCATTCACTAGCTTAAAATGGTCCTAGTTTTGAGTGGGGCCCAGAACAAGGAAGGCTCTGCAAAATATCCATACTGCTGTGCCAGCTGCTCTGCCACATGGGCCGTGGGATCCAGCAGAACCCAGTGGCAGTGGCAGACAGGGAAGCTGTTTAGTGCCTTTGGCAGGCCCCCGTACATGAAGTTCAGAGTAGGCCCTTAGGATTTTGCTGCAAAGTCCCACCATCATCCGTAGATAACTACTATCCTTTTGAGAAACAGATCCTGGCCTGCTACTGGGCCTACACAGAGACTGAACACTTAGCCATGAGCTGCAAAGTCACCAGGCAACCTGAGCTGCCCACCATGAACTGGGTATTATCTGACCCCCTAAGCCATAAAGTTGGGCATGTACAACAGCACTCACCACATGAAAGCGGTATATATGTGTTGGGCCTGAGCAAGCCCTGAAAGCACAACTAAGCTCCATGAATAAGTGGCTCAAATACCCAAGCCTCCACTCCTGCTACACTGCCTTCTTTCTCCCAGCCTACACCTGTGGTTTCATAGGGGAGTGGAGTTCGCAGGGAAGTGGCAGAGGAAAAGACTCAGGCCCCCTGCATAACATGCAGGCACCATCCCAATGTGAAGGGCTATAGCACTACAGTCCTTTTCTGGGACATACTTGAAGACAGTGGTAAAGATTATCCCCCAGTGGGCAGCACTTACAGCAGCCAACTTGGTTGTCCACCTTTGCTTAGAAGGAGAAATGGACAGATGTTACATACTGATTTGTGGGCTGTGGCCAATGCTTTGTCTAGATGGCTAGAGACTTGGAAGGAACATGAGTGGAAAATTTATGGCAAGGGAACTTGAGGAAGAGGTATGTAGACAGACCTCTCTGAACAAAAACCATGAAGATGTTTGTGTCCCATGTGAATTTCAATAATAAAGTGGACAGGATGACCACAGTCTATGTATACCAGGAAACCTCTTTCTCCAACCACCCTGTCATCACCCAGTGGGTTCATGAACAAAGTAGCCATGGTGTCAGGAATGGAAGTTATACATAGATTCAGCTGCATGGACTTCTGTTCACCAAAGCTGGTCTGGCTATAGCTACTGCTGAATGCCCAGCCTGCTAGCAGCAGAGACCAACATAGAGTCCTTGATGTGACACCATTCCCTGGAGTGATCAGCCAGCTAGCTGGCAGCAGGTTGATTATATTGGACCACCTCCATCATAGAAGGGTAGTATTTTGTTCCATTGGAATAGACATTCCAGATATGGATTTGTCTTCCATGCACAATGCTTCTGCCACAACTACCATCAATAGACTTACAAAATGCTTTATCCATCATCATGATATTCCACACAGTATTGCTTCTGATCAAGGAACTCACTTCATAGCAAATGAATTGAGGCAATGTCCTAAGTGCATAGAATTTATTATTCTTGCCATGTTTCCCATCATCCTGAGACATCTAACCTGATGGAACAATGGAATGGCCTTTTGGAGACTCAGTTATAGCATCTGCTAGATGGTCATAACTTTCAGGCCTGGAGCAAGATTACCCAAAAGGCCATATATGCTCAAAATCAGCACCCAATATCTGTTGTTTTGTCACATTTCAAGGGCTCATGGGTCCAAGAACCAAGGGATGGAAATGGGAGCAGGATCACTATTACCCTACTGACCCACTAGCAAAATGTTTGCTTACACTTCCCACAACCTTATCTCTGCAGGCCTATGGGTTTTAGTTCTAAGGGAAGAATGCTTTCCTCAGGAGACAGAAAAATGATTTCATTAAACTAGAAGTTAAAAATGCTGCCCATCACTTTGCCCTCCACATGCCTTTGAACCAACAGAAGGGAGCCACTGTACTGGCTAGGGTAATTGATCCTGACAACCAAGGGGAAATTGGATCACTATTCCACAATGGAGATAGGGAAGAATGTGTCTAGAATACAGGAAATCTCCTTTGTCTTAGTGATATCATGACTTGTGATTAAGATCAATGGAAAACTATAAAAATCCAATCCATGCAGGACTACTAATGGTCTAGAACCTTTAGGAATAAAGGTTTGGGTCACCATGTAAAGAACTGTGACCAACCGAGGTGTTTGCTGAAGGTAAAGAGAATACAGAATGGGTAATAGAAGCAGATAGTTATAAATATCAGCTACAACTTTGTGGCCAGTTATAGAAATGAGGACTGTAACTTGCATGGGTATTTCCTTCTTGTTTTGTTATGAATAATATCTTTGAGGTTTTTTTCTCTCTTGTATCCCCTACCATGTGACATAAAATGTATTCACTTTAGATCATAGTATTTAAGTATTGCTAACTTTATGTCATAGTATTTAAGTTATGGGATATCAAGGACAAGAACAAACATCACTCAAGGACTTTACCTCCTCTTTTGAGGAAGACATTAGTACCTTTTGGCTTGTGTGCAGGATAGCTGTGTCATGTTAAGCAGAATTATGATGTTATTGTCTTAATTTGGAGATTAAGTGTGCTTTAAGAAGATGCATATGGGTGCCAAGAATTGCACTTGACTGGACTATGAAGGTGCACAGATAGTTGATCAAACATTATTTTGGGTGTTTCTGGGAGGGTGATTTTGGATGAGATTAACATTTAATCAGTAGATTGGGTAAAGCAAATTGCTCTTCCTAATGTAGGTGGCCTCATCTAATCAATTGAAGGCCTGAACAGAACAAAAAGGCCAACTCTCCCAAATAAGAGACAATTCTTCCTGTCTTACAGCTTTTGGATTGGAATATCATTTTTTTTCCTGCTTGAACTTGAACTATAACATTGACTTTTCTGCCCCCCCCTCTTAGTAACTTACCCTGAAGATTTGTGGGGTGTTTTTTTTTAAGTTTTTATTTATTTATTTTTGAGAGTGAGAGGTGGAGGAGGAGCAGTGAGAGAAGGAGAGAGAATCCCAAGCAGGCTCCATGCCATCAGCACAGAGCCCAATGCGGGGCTTGAACTCACCAACTTTGAGATCATGACCTGAGCTGAAATCAAGAGTTGGATGCTTAACTGACTTTGCCAGACAGGTGCTCCAGCAGATTAGGGGTTTTAAAGCCACCATAATTGTGTGAGTTTATTCCTTATGATAGATGATAGATGATAGGTAGGTAGATAGATAGATAGATAGATAGATAGATAGATAGATAGATAGGCAGACATAGACTATAACCAATCATTTTTGTTTCTCTGGATATATATAACCTGAACTTAGCTTCTCTCTGTGTAGGAACATATCATCTGAGTCAAAGTTTGGAGTATCTGGCATATCAAAGGATTTTTTTTTAATGCGTGAATGAAAGTTAATTTCTTCCTCCTTATTGAAAGAAGAACCCTAGAGGTAAGTAATAGCTCTTGATCCTAGAAAGAAGTAGGAGGACGTAAATGTCCCCCAATATCACACTATCATTTGAAATTTAGAGGACAAATTGTCTAATGGATAGCTTGATGGACCCTGAGGCCACCTCAAATAGCGCCCTCATGAGGTGACAGCATCTCTGATGAATGTCTGGGAACCCAACACTGAGCTCCATGGGCTGTGGCTAATATCTGAAACTCTTACTTGGCCCCACGCTAGAGGTGTCACGTTCCTTCAAGAAGATGAAGGGGCTTCAATAATGAGCTTTTCTTCAGCAAACAAATTAAGCTGCAGAACAGAGGCTCTTCCCTATTTCTCCCTGGATTATATAAGCCCCAGAAACCGTGTATGACCTCAGGGGAGAGGAACTGAGAACTCTGAAACAATAGCTGAGACTGGAGGTGCGTCCGACTGTGAAGAGCTAAACTTCATTGAACGTATTTATAAAAATAAATGTGACATTTTTTTGAGTCTCATGGAACAGTTGGTACCCATGACATTTTTTTTAATTTTTGTTAATTTATTTTGAGAGACAGAGAGAGAGAGCGTGCCGGGGAGAGACAGAGAGAAAGGGAGAGAGAGATTCGCGCTCAGGCTCCCCACTGTCAGCACAGAGCCTGACACGAGGCTCAATCCCAGAAAGTGTGACGTCATGACCTGAGCCAAAATCAAGATCCAGATACTCAACCGGCTGAGTCACCCAGGCACCACTCCTCCATTACAGTTATATGAGAAGTCTTGCAAAGTCATAGAAACAAATCATAACTAATTATACAATGATGGTTAACTTTGTCTTTTTTAAATCACTGCATCTGTGATGAACCTCTCTGAACTAGGCTTAAATTCTATGTCAAATCGCAATGCTAGGAGTACAAAGACCACGAAGAAACTCAATCTTCATGCTGACTTGGTCTACACATTGCAACATGAGCAGGTGAGTTCTATCTTTCAATGGCATTTTGTCTTTGCTCTCCATTTGTCCCCCCTTCTGTTTTTTTTTTTTAATTTATCAAACATTTATTGATAGCCTTCCACGTGTTAGATTTTGGAAATAAAAATAAAATAGGAAATCCCTGGTCTTGAGGACCTTACAGACCAGAGCAACAACGTAGAATGTGATAAATGCTTTTATAGATTTGTCAGGACATCATGACAGCACAGAGGAGCAGCCTTTTACGTCCATTCCTCAAAATAAAAAGAATAATATTTTCCAGCCAATAAAATCATGAGACAAACTTGTAAATCTTGTAAAAGCAGATATTAGATTAGTGAATCTCATCACAGAACTACTACATCCTAATTAATACAAGACTACTCCTTGCTAGAAATAAGGCGGAATAATTTGGTTGTGGCTCTTAAAAAACAAATATTGACATCATTTTTTAAAGCTTATTTATTTTTGAGAGAGAGAGAATGCACAAGTGTGCACAAGAATGGGAGAGGCACAGAGGGAGAGGGAGAGGAAAAAAGAGAGTGAGAGACAGAGAGAGAGAGAGAAAGAGAATCCCAAGTAGGCTCCATGCTGTCAGCGCAGAGCTGGACACAGGACTCAATCCAGCAAATGGTGAGATCATGATCTGAGCCAAAATCATGAGTTGGATGCTTAATGGACTGAACCACTCAAGAGCCCCTTGACAGCATAAATCTCAGGTACCAGGGATTCAAGGTTCCACTGAGGTTGACCAGGACATTGCACAACAGGACTTTGGTCAAAAAACATTCATTGTGGAATTTAGAAGCTTTTAATATTGTCCCAGGTGTGATTTAAAAGAAGTCACATGTGGGGCCCCTGGGTAGCTCACTTGGTTAGGCGTCTGACTTCAGCTCAGGTCATGATCTCACAGTTTGTGAGTTCGAGCCCTGTGTCAGGCTCTGTGATGACAGCTCAGAGCCTGGGGCCTGCTTTGGACTCTGTGTCTCTGTCTCTCTCTGCCCCTCCCCAGCTTGTACCCCGTCTCTCTCTCTCTCTCTCTCTCTCTCAAAAACAAATAAAAACACTAAAAAAAATAAAAGAAATAAGTCACATACGAGCCCTCCCACCCCAGCTCCAAGTAGAGGACAGGAGGGAGGCTTCCTGATTCCTGTCCCCACTTCCTGTGCCCTTGCCTCCGGCCTTCCTCTAGGACAAAAAGCAGGGAACCATTTATTCTAATGGGGAGAAAAACCAGTCCTCTTGTGATCCCATGTCTCTAATTACAGGAAATATGGCCAGGCAGATCTCAGACTTGTATTTCTCATCCCTGTGTTACCTCTCCAAGACACCTTCTGGGCCTAGTATCTGAAACTTGTCACCCAAGGAGTATGGAACCTCTTCAACTGAAACATCCATGTCTTATTTAACTTTAAACTGAGTAATAGTCATCAAAGACTATTTTAATTACCCAGCTATACTCCCCTAAAACTACATAAGCTTTATTTACAAAACATAAAACACACACACACTTCAGCCTGAATGTTAGTTTCCTAAAAGGAAAAGAAAAACAACAACAAAAAAAATTAAGTAAGAGGTTATAAAGAAGATATTTTCCTGTATAAATATTTTAAAATATTTTTAAGCTTTATTTATTTTGAGAGAGAGAGCAGGAGCAGCTGAGAGAGAGAGAGAGAGAGAATCCCAAGCAGGGATTCTGTCAGCACAGAGCCTGATGTGGAGCTTGAATTCAGGAACTGTGAGAACATGACCTGAGCTGAAACCAAGAGTCATCTGCTTAACCAACCAAGCCGCCCAGGTGCCCGTTGATGTGTAAATATTTTAGTTTTGTCTAGTGTGGCACTAGTTTCTCCATCACTTCTGGTGTACTTGTCTTGTTTTAATGCCTTTTAATGCAAAGTTGAATAGTTAAACGCATCTTTCAAACACCAAAATCCCTCGGAAATATTTACATTATTGGCAAATGGAGTTTTGGCACATTATCTAATATGAATTCTTTGCTTTTGAAAAATAATAATACTGTTAAAGCAATGTTGGGTTGTTTGAATTTGCCTGCATAATCATAGAAAAAAGATAAGGCACAGTTTGCTAGCATTCAAATAATTATTCTTGCCCAAAATTTCAGCAAAAGGCATAAACCATAGTAGATAATTGAGAGCAAAACATCTTTATGCAGAGTTTATTATTATTGCTGAGCCGAAGACCTCGGGGGCGGAGGTGGGGAATGGATTTTCCAAATGTGTCCTATGTTGACTAAAGCCTGAAATGTCGAGAAACTTTGGAAGAGACAATAAAACCCAGGTCTCATCTTGAAGTATATGCCGTGACCCCAAGGGAACCAAAATCATACAAAGCACAACCCTAGTGATAAAAATTTCAAATTAAAAAAAATTGCACAAATAACGTATGTCCAACGTTGCTGTTGGACTATAATAATGCCGCGCCATCTTCCTTTTCCTTTTTCCTCTTGAATTGAGACCCACAAAAAATTGGATTTGGATCTCGTCTGTGCTTTGATTTGGACAACAAGATGCTGAAATAACCAGGGGATGGTGCAGGCACAAAATGGGGCGAGAGGACGAGTAGATATAGCAAGGGCCCCTCCGCCAAATCCCGTCAATAATGCACGAGCTGTCAGCGGCTGATCACCGAGCGCGGCCCGCCCTCGCCTTCTGCAGGCTGCTTTCCCAGTGGACAGTGAGGCCAGCTGTCGAGGCAGCAGGACTAGCCCTCCTTTCCCAAGCCCAGACCTGTGGGAAAATCTTCATTGGCCAGTAATTGATTCCACCCTGCCAGCTCCATTACTCCAGGCTCCAGTCAAACTGGCAGCAAGCTGGGGAAGGGAACCCACTGGAGGGGTGAGGGGGTGGGAGCAAAGGCCATCAGGCCCCCCTGCAATTAACACTAATCTGAAAATTGGCCTCTGACAGCAAAGCCCAGCACCTGACAGCTAATTACTTATGTCAGACTGATGTGCACTTCATATGGAAAGGTTATTTATCAGAGACTGGGGTTTGCTCCTCCTCCCTCCAATCTTTTTTTTTTTTTTTTTTTCTGTTTGTCTTAGTTGAAAACAGTGGGGGATTGTTCCGGTTGCTTAGCTCCCAGAAACCATGAAAGTTCTCATACCTTGAAAGGTTCCTCAATATCCTAAGACCCAACACATGCATTGTGTGCTGCTCACCTGTGCTGGAGACCAGAGAAAGACAGGTATTCCAGAGGCTGGGCTTATTTCCTTATATAAATGGGGCCCGAATGATAAAGACATGGGAAATCCAAATAATTAATGCAAAATGCAGTGTAGATGCAAGAAGAGATTCAAAGAAGATGGACCAACTTCATTCATCTTATTTTAAAAGCCAGTCCACAGTGGAGAAGGCCAGTAAATGGGCTTAAAAGCCTGCTGCCTTAAATTATTTCAAAATATCTTCTCTAATATTCATAGGTGTCTATAGTAAGTAACCCACACAGGTATACTGTCTTTAGGTTGGTCATCTGATCTGCCGTGTCAATAATAAAAGTGGTTATTAATGGGGGAGAGGGGTTTATAGAGGACTTTCCCTTTCTGCTTTCAGTCAACAAATATGTTTTGAGCACCTTTTTTTAATGCTAGGCACTGTGTTGGGTCCTGGACATCTTCCTCCAGGAAGCTTAAGGGTTGGAGAGTGATACAGAGAAGTAAGAGAATTGCAATGCCACATGCTACATCTTAGGTACGGTGAAATATAAGATCTCACCTAAAAGAGGACCTAATCTGCATTTGGTGCTACAGAAAGTGACTTCTAGACTGAGATCTGAATATACAGGCTTCAGGCAGGCACAGGAAGGAGTGCATAGCAGTGGAGGATAGAAAAGATCAAGGAAATGCATGTACCTAAAACCTGATGTGGTAGAGAATTCAGCAGCGTTGAAGCCTAGATGGAGCAGACATGACCCAGATGAGGCCACTATTTAAAGCTCCTGGTTAATTCATCCCATGGTTTTCCAAGTAAAAAGTATAAGTCTTCTAGTTTAATGGATGCTTCACTGTTCATCCTTGGTCTCTCCTTCCTCCACCATGACCTCACTATAGGTATTCAAGCACCAGACAAGGCCATGCCCGGGAAACCGCCAGGGAAAGCAATATGGTTTTTGGGTATTAGAGCAGCCATCAGGAGATCTGGGATGTCTGGGCGGCGCAGTCCGTTAAGCATTCGACTCTTGATCTCAGCTCAGGTCATGATCTCACAGTCCATGAGTTCAAGCTCTGCTGATGTGTGGAACCTGTTTAGGATTCTGTCCCTCCTTGTCTCTGCCCCTCCCCTGATTGTATTTTCTCTCTCTCTCTCTCTCTCTCTCTCTCTCTCTCTCTCTCTCTCTCTCTCCCTCTCTCAAAATAAATAAATAAACTTAAAATTTTTACAAAAAAGAAGACATGGGACAGTAGACAAGGACAATTTCTTGCCAAATACCTATCTTTCCAATAGAACTTCCTCTCCCTTATCACATGTGAGTCTGGGTTTTCATAAGCAGTAATTTATTTATCCAACAAATGTTGAGTGTGTCCTCTCTGCCAGTGGTGGGAGGCACCAAGGATACTGTAGTGAACAAGGTAGGCATGGCCCGTGTCTTTGAAGAGCTAGTATATTCTAAGGAGGCAAATGTGAAACAGACAGGTGATATATAAATAATCAATTAACGTCAGTGCAACAAATGCTAAAAAATTAAGAAGTACATTATCAAAAATCATCTGTATGCAACTGTTTTGGAAACTATATATAATAACTGAAATGAAAGATATTGTCACTAAGCTATCTGTAAAGTGAAGTCATGGAAAAAAGAGGAAAGAAGGCATGTGGATTGAGTTCTTGCCTTATGCCTGGTACGGCGCTAGTGCTTTACATATACCGTGCCGCTGGTTTCTCGTAACAAACTTATGAGTGTCTCATTATCTCCCCTATTTTGCCAACGAAGTTACTGAGATGCTAAAGAGGTAAAAACAACTTACTAAATAAAGGAGGGAATGAAAGGCCTGGGCTGTGTAGCAGCTTCCCTCCAGTTCTCCCATCCAAGAACGCAACCCCACAGCACGCCTGTAGGTGTCCCTCTTCAGGACCAGGGAAGTGGTTCCCACCCAGGCCTAGGACCAGTGCAAACTTGACTTGGAACCTTCTGGGGCTCCCGTGGACTACCTTTCCACTTAGTAAAAGTTATTGGCTTGTATTGTTTTTGAAAGAATATTTCTACTTCCCCAGGCATGAGACCCTTTCCATGAGGCCTGGTAGACACTGCAACACAAATGTAATTTCTACCCCAATCTTCCCACTGCACTTACAACCAGGATCTTTAAGAAATGTGATATTGAATATAGAAAAACTCATCAAACTTATGGCTTCAAAAGGCTGAGAAGTTGCTATCAAAGCAGAAAGGCAGGGCTACTCATTGTTTCTGAAAATAGGAACTCGGAGAAATAGATGGAAAAGAAAAAAGACCTTGCAAACAGATGTACCATCACACAAGCGTTAGCCATCCCACACACAGATGATTTCAGAGGAGTCCCCAGTGGCAGGATTATTACTGTGCAGTCATTACGCCTGGTTATTATTTGGGGAGCATTGCAGTTTCCACAGTCATGACCAAGTCTCTGGACACAGGTACAAAATAACATTGCTTTAAATAAGTGATGGACAGAGAAGCACCGTCCAGCTCAGACACAAAAACCTGATGAAAGCAAGCAACTTCGCACTTTGCATTATGCCCAACGGTCTCTGGTTCTGAAGTTTCCTCAGGACACGAAGCCCACAGCTCCGACTCAAGTGACCCCTGAGCTGGGGCTCTTGTCAAAATGATGTCAGCAGCAGCTTCTGGAAGCCGCAGAAGCTGTGATCTCTGTTCTTAACAGATCATTATGTTTGGGCTTCCCAATCGCCCACTTGGAGGACAGAAAGAGAACACTAACCAGAGTGACCAGGCTGTGGCCTCCACTTGGCCCCCTGCTCCTGTTTGGATGCCTCGTCCCCACGCAGGCCTTTTTTAGGCACTCTGATGGAAATGGTCTGATAGTCTCTTGGCCCCAAGCGAGGTCTCCATTCCACAGCTACCGCTATCTGCTTCGCAAGAACCCCCAACGTGTGATACGCTCACATTCACTGTGGTTCCCAAATGCTTCTTCGGTCAGTGTTGAAAATGCTTAAATCTTATCAAAGTCCTGTTTTTCCCTCATCTCTCTATATTTCACAATATCTTTTTTTATAAGTAAAATGAAACACCTCAGGTGCCAAGAGTGAGCATGAATTTTTTAAAGCTTTGCTTTGTTTCTATGAAATGATCTCATGCTGATTTTCTTACAAATGGTGACCTGGTTATGATTTCTTTTTTTTTATTTTTTTTAATGTTTGATTTATTTTAGAGACAGAGAGAGACAGAGCATGAGAGGGGGAGGGGCAGAGAGAGAAGGAGACACAGAACCGGAAGCAGGCTCCAGGCCCTGAGCTGTCAGCACAGAGCCTGACGCGGGGCTCGAACCCACGAATGCGAGATCTGACCTGAGCCGAAGTCGGAGGCTTAACCGACTGAGCCACACAGGCGCCCCACATGGTTATGATTTCTGATTAAAGAGTCTACACTATCTGTTTTGTAAATAAAGGATTCATGTTTTGGTTCTTCTCAGAATGTAAGAATTAGTGCCTAACAGTAGCTTCACTTTAAGCACGGTGTTTCTCGCAAGCCAGCTCGCGAATGGCCAAGGGCAAGAATGCCAATATGCCCACCTGGCTCTCTACCACTACCACCAGTTTCCACTTCCTTCTGCTCACCACTTACCACATATCACAAAACCATATGCATGCCCAGGACCCCTAAATGTTTCTGCATGAGGGGTTCCCTGCACAGCCCTCTGGATTGCTGGAAATTGGCCATCCCTCTCAAAGCTTCCAAAGTCCCTGGACACCATCAGAGTGTCCCTCCAAGCCGAGTGACACCTGCTCTCTGCCTGTCTGGATGGGTAGAAGCCTGCTGTGAGATCATTGGCACAGTAGAAGACCCCCAGAGAACTGCCTTAACCAAATGGTAGGCAGGTGGGCACCAAGGCCATCGCTCCAGGGGCTGACCTAGAGCACTGTATTCAAAATCATAATCACAAAAAACAGTATATTTTGGCAACTCAACATGTAAATTCTCACCAGGTTTAATAGAGAATTTTTATAGAGACAGGCTTTACTTCAATTCTCATTTGGCCATATTCAGATCTCTTTAGGGCATATTTGGTACCTCTTGACAATACGCATATTGTTTCACCTGGATTTGTCTTTTTAAAACTGGATTGATTGCACCAAGAAGCTAACTTAGATCAAGATTTTCTTAAGCATGATGATGGTTTAAAAAATAATAATAATATGGCTTTGGCTTATATGATTCCTATTCCAACAAAGAGAAATGCACATCTTTCATAATCATTATCTGGCACTTACTGATATGCAAATCCCCCTCGCACCTCCCCCTCTGAGTGCACAAAGTTGTATGCTCCACAGCTGTGAGTCATCAGACATTAATGTGGACTTAATTTGAACTGGTGCTGGAGGTAGCGGGCACAACTCAAATTAGACATGTGGTGGGCGTTTAACCACAATATTACCAATTCCCATTCTGACATCTGACAGCCCTTAATAATTAACTGCATGTAAATGGTCAAACCCTCCCTCCCTGTTGGACCAGTCTCCAGCTATACCGGTTTCTTCATTGTAATTGCAAGTTGGGGCTGTCAATTGCACTTGAGACAAATCATAGGCAAAAGATCAGACAGCTTCAGGAGTCCTGTGCTCTCTGATCTATCTGCCTTTTAATTGGACCGGACGGCCTTCCCAGTAGCTCCCATATGCTGCCTCCTTAGAAAGACATAATATTCTCTCTGGATAAGAGGGAAATTGATTGTGCTTTGAGGCTTAATTGGAAGCTTGAAGGAAGCATGCTTTTGTGGTGGGATTTTCAGGGTTCCCTAGGACATGCTGAGGCAGGCACGTTACCCCCAACTCACATGTTACTTCTCCTCTTCTGAATCTGCATCCTTATGTGACTTTTCCCTCTTCCCTTCCTAAAATGTCTTATTCAGATTTGAGCCCCGGAGTGACAGGCTGAAATTCCTTTGGGTCCCCCATTGCTAAAAGACTGGAGTTCTCTGAAATTCTAAGAGAAATGTTGCAAGATGGAGGTGATCAAATCCAGAACTATATGCATATCATCTCTTTAAAAAGTAATATTAAATTGAAACTTGGAAGCCCATGGGCAAAACATTCTACTGCTTCTCCTCAGCCAAGTGAACGTCTTAAAACCGCATTTGTCTTTGTTGGATGACACAAAGACTCAAATGATTATTTAGAAGAGTATGACCTTCCACAAAAAGATCATGTTAGCAAAAGAAACCTTGACTGATGTCGGGTATAACACATGGACAGGAGGTAATGACACAATTATATTCATAATCAAGTTACATGTGATGTGGGTAGAAACAGAAATGAATTTTACTCTTGTATTATGGATGAAAAGGGAATTTCCTGAGCAAATGAATGATATAAACCTGATTATACAATTTGTAAAACAAGTAAAAGCATGACGTTTTCAATGCTGGGAGCTTCTTTGATGTGCCCTGTACGTACAATTGATATACTGATCATGAGGTTTGTTCTCCTTTTAGCCAAATAGATTCCCTAAGAACTCATCCTAAATAATATTTTATTACTCTCGTTGGATCCTCTTCAAAGCATTAGATTTGCACTTTTTTTTTTTTTAGGTTCTTCGGTTGAGCCTGGAATTGCCCAGGTTAGGCTGCAGCAGTCAGGTTTCACCATGGGACCAGAGGCTCCATCGCCCTCGCTGCTACGAAGTATAGTAAGCAGACTGATTGTATGTGGTAAGTAGTAAATAAGTAAACAATTAACGTGGCTGTCAGGCTCTGCCTGTGTCCTTAGTCCCGCACTCACTCCACAGGCCGAGGAGGCACACTTGAAGTATCAGCCCAATTACATCCTAATAGAATAAAAGTGAGCTAAGAGGGAACAGGAGTGGGAAACAAAAGGACATTAAAGAGAGAGAATAAAGAGAGAAATGTCCTTTTAAAATCATGATGTGTATTTGTATAGAGAATGCATGAAGCAAACAGATGTGAGAGTCCTTCGAACTTAAAATATGGTTGTGTCCTGGTCATTTCTCTGTCACAGAAGAATAAGCCCTTTTCAAAGTCTGGTCTGAAGGAAGGGCTAACATCAAACAGCCTCAGCATAACCAGGAGATTAGAGCCCCAAGCTATTCAACTTCCTGCCTTGTAACGAACTAATCTACTTAGAGTTGGATGAAGATGAGGGGCACCATTGTACCAGAAAACCTTTCCAGGTCAGAGGCAGCCGCACGGAATAGGAGCCAGAACCAGGAGTAGGAGGACTTAAGCTGCCATCCACCCCCCCCCCCCCCCCCCCCCCCCCCCCCCCCCCCCCCCCCCCCCCCCCCCCCCCCCCCCCCCCCCCCCCCCCCCCCCCCCCCGTGGCCCTAGGCAGGTTCATACGCGTCCTTTCCCCAGAGGCGAACACGCTGGCCCTCCCCCCACTCGCTGCAAGGCTCAGCACACCTGGGAGGAGCCTCAGACACAGGGAGAAGCACGGGAAACACTTTCTGGCAGAGGAAGAAATCGGCTCCATTGCCAGGGCTCCGTCCAGCCAGTTGTCTGACTTCTCCTGACCATTTGCCCAGCCAAAAGCGCCGCTCACATTTGTGTGTGCCCTGACTCTTCCCCGTTCCCCAGGCTCCATCTTTCCCTGCTGTTTCTAAGCACTCCCACATCTTGCCAGCTCCTGGATCTGGCTCTCCCCTATTCCATTCCCAGCCTGGCCTTGGCAGTCCTTGGTCCTGGCCTCCAGTGTCTGCCATAATTCAGGGGCTGGCATGGTAACGGAACTTTCACTAGAAACATAAAAGTATTTTGGAAAATGACTGTGAGCTGATATGAAAGAACAGAGTCCATTCCACAAACCCAACTTCCACAAACAGTAATGCTGACCCACAGACCCGGCACGCTGTTACTTGATGAAACTTTGCAGGATTTTTAAAAACTATTTTTTAAAGTTTATTTACTTATTTTGAGAGAGAGAGGGAGAAAGCCAGCACACAAGATGGGGAAGGGCAGAGAGAGTAGGAGAGGGAGAATCCCAAGCAGGCTCCATGCTGACAGTAAGATCATGACCTAGGCCGAAATCAAGAGTTGGAGGCCCAACTGAATGAGTCACCCAGGTGCCCCTTTGCAGAAATTTTGAATAAAGTCAGGTATGTTTGTCAGTCAGGCTTACATTCATATATACAGTTGGTCAGCTTATAAAATTGAGAATACTGTTAATATTTAAACTTTAATGAAGTATCTGTAAAAATTCACCTTGCAGTACCCCCAGCTACTCACCATATTATAAAAAGTAAATTACTATAATGTACTCAAATTTGCCCAAAAGGTACTGTAACAATCTACTTAATGAAAAAATATGGATGAGTTATAAAAGCAAATATATCATCAAAATCCATAAAATACTATTCTAAGGTAACTCACCATTGAAATAGAACCATAAGAATTATAATCTGCTTTCTAGATATATTTTACAGGTAAAACATCCCAATCAATCTGTCCTTCGTCCATCCCCCAGCGTAATTCCATTCAAAGTGATGTGTTATTTTTCTAAGAATAGAAGAAAATATTTTGGACAGTAATACAGAAATTATAAATCTTTACCAGACAGTATTTAGCTAAAAACTATTCATTAAATACCTGTTGGATTATGAATAGATGAGTGAATGGGTGAATGGATGAATGGATGAATGAATGAATGAATGAATGAAAATCCAACTGTTGTGATTGCTGCTGAAAACCAGGATCTAGTCTATTTTATTTTTCTAATCTGGTAGCTCAGAAGACTTTCTGAGCATTTAAGTGACCATCCAGAAATGATTTTCAAAGTGAAAAGAAACATATGATTCAGGTTCCTTTAAAAAGTCAAACTAGTTTGACCAGGTTGGTTTTTCTCCTCCCTTGCACTTGAACCCTGCCCTCCTTGGCTGCTGGAACTGATTAAGGTGTTTGTTCACAGCGATGAGCCCCAAGGCGGCCAAACCATTTCTCTAGGCAACCAAACTCACAAAGAGCCCAAGGAAGCAAACTCTTCATTATAAAACTTTCCGTAACTACAGAAGGCTTCTCTTGAAAACTTCTCTTGAAAGTGCTCTATTTGTATTTTATTTTTATTAAAACTTGAGTCAAGTGGCTCCAAGCAGATACAATTAAGATCCCCACCTTCCATCTCACCTCACTAGAGTCATTTATAAACCCCAGAAAGTAAGGGGGAGCTCAGAGTATTTACTCATTTTATTGGGCATGCTAAACTGCAGACTGGTAGTATGCAGTGGTGTAGCAAGGACACCCCAAGAACCTATTCTGACTATCCATCATCAGCAAGGCTGGTGAAGAAGGAAGACAGTTCCTACTTTTCCACCAATTCTCATTTCTGCTCTGTTTATTCCTTGCTACATAGTACTTAGGTTTTATGTCTAATAGTTTTTACTCACTAATTCAAAGGCTCTGCCAATGTACAGCTGGAAACGACAGCATAGGCTCTTGCCAAATAAGTAAATGTATAGTTGAGGTTTTACCTAAAAACAGTACACTTTCTAAATTGTCCACAAGGAGGACATTTTGGCTACAAGTAGATTATAATATCTCATTTTACCCCCAATGAAGAGTAGTAGCAAAAACTTTTAAGATCATCAGAGCTGGTTTGGAATCCAGCTCTAAGACCTGCTGGCTATGTGATCTTAGGTAAGTTAGAGAAGTTTACTCCATGCCTTAGTTTCTTTGTCAATAAAATGGAGATAATACATATGTAAAAGTGTTCATAAGGATTAAATGAAAAAAGTATGGAAGGAGCAGATACCAACACTAGCATCGAATAGGCATTTAATAACTATTACTACTACTAATATACTATTTATTGCAAATATACTAAAGGCTTTGAGAAGTCTCAAGTGGTAGACAAATATAGAACACTATTGATGACTGCATGCTTGGGTTTGGGATGTAGACAATGCAGTTCTGAATTTAGAAACAAACACACAAAGAATATCATGGGAATAGGTAAAGAGATCAAGGCGCCAGAATAGAGAGTTCTGAAACAGGTCATATAGATAAGGACAATTGATTTCCAAATTAAGGTGCCAAGTTAATCCAATGAGGCAAGTCTTTTTGATAAATGTTGTTGGAATTGCAAATATCCATATGGAAAATACCTAAATCTTTGTTTTATTCCATAAACAAAAATTAGTTTGATCTGGATCATAGATCTAAACATAAAACCTAGAACCATAAAGCATCTTGAAGAAAATATTGGATATCTTTACAACTCTGAAGTAAGCAAATATTTCTTAGATAGCATATAAAAAGGATTGACTATAAAAAATTATAAATCAGACTACAGTGAAATTAAATTTTTCTGCACCATTTAGAATATTAACGGAGAAGCCACAGAATAGCAAAAGTAACTGTATACATACATGTGATAAAGACATATCTAGAATATATAAATCCTATTATATATTAGCTATAGTTCCTATGAATTAGCAATCTACTTTAAAAAGGAGTAAAAGACTTGAACAGAAACTTCACAAAATAACAAATATGTAAAAGTGCATGTCAATAGTTATCAGGGAAATGTAAATTAAAACCACAGTGAGATACCATTTCATACCCGCTAAAATGCCAATAAAACAGACTGAAAATTCATGCTGTTGAGGATGGAGAATACTTGAAATTCTCATGCATTGCTAGTGGGATGCAAAATATTACAACCACTTTGAAGAGTTGTTTGGAAGTTTATGACTTTAAAGTTGCTTCTGCCTTACGTATTAGCACTTTCACTCTTAGGTATTTACCCAAGAGAAATGAAAACATATCTCTACAAAAAGAGCTTTATTCATCATAGCCATATCAATCATCTTGAACGTCCGTTGGCAAGAAAATTGATAAATTGTGATATTTTCATACAATGGAATACTACTCACAAAAGAACTAACTACTGACATACACACAAGTGTGGATGAGTCTAAAAAACATCGTGTGATGGGAAAGAAGCCAGATACAAAAGGCTACATGCCATTTGACTCCAACATGAGATCTAAAAACAGGCACCACTGCTCTGTAGCAGCAGAAGTCAGAAAGCGGTGGTTCTGTTGGGAACAGGGTCACAGAAAAAGGCTGAAAAGTGGCACAGGGAACTTCTGGCCAAATGGAAATGCTCTATATCTTGTTTTGCGTGGTGGTCACATGAGTGTACGCAATTGTCAAAACTCATCAAACTGGGCACCGAAGATCTCTACATGTTAATATCTGTTCATCACACCTCAACTAGACAAATACACACAGACAAGACCAGGTGACCCAGTCCCTGACTTCACAGAGTGTCCACCCCTGCTGAGGACAAAAGGCATTGCCCCATTTAGATTACTGAAGAAATTAAATTACATTTATAAAGTATTTGTGAAGTCTAGGTCATTCAAACAGCGTGTTGCAGGCCACACAACAAAGTGCTTCCTGTGAAGCCAGCGAACTGTGTAATCTGGACGAGGCTTTAAAGCATACAGAACCTCTTTTGGCCTCCCTTCCCACTATTTCTTGTGGTTTACGGAGAAGGATTTGGCAGGTGCCTGAGAAGGGGGCCATTCTCTGGGCAAAAGAGCCATAGGTTATTAAATTCTTCCTCCTCCGGCCTTGTTCACCTCTACTGTTTATTGTTTTGTCTTGTTTATGTGTGGCTGCCAGCCCAAGGCAAGCCCTCGTCCTCTGTGCACTCCCCACAGGGATTAGCCCTCACTCAACACTCAGTAATGTTTTCACTACTGATCCTAGTGTGGTCACAATATGACTAATACAGGCAGCAACCCTCCCCAGCACTCACACTCTTCGTCCTGGGGCCAGAAAGCAAAAGTCCAAATCTTTCCCCACCCCTCTCAGTTTTATTCTTATGTTGGCTTTCTGTATTTGTATCTTAGGGCAATCCTGCTTTTTAATTTGTGATGTTCTAATTGATAGTAACATTGGCCGAAACTTAAAAACCACTCAACAGAAACCATTGCTGGCTCCCTGGGTCAGTGGATGAAGGGATATGTCCTGACACAGTTCAAAAAACACTCCGTGGGGTGCAGAAAGGGAGAAGCCAAGAACAAGTCCTTTATTTGGGGCATTGTTTCCATTTCTAAACCATTCTATCTGTGTCCTCTTTTCACTCACAAATAGAATATTGTTCCCTTCCTGTCTGCCAACAGACCCAGAGGGGGATGGGGTGGGGAGGAGAGTTCAAGAAATGGAGCAGGGAAAGGGTTTATAAAATGGTTCATTTTATGAGTAAAATACATAGAAACGAGAGAGGGGGGGAAAAGACCCGTTCAGTTACACTGTTCCTCCCTCATGTAGGTCAGATTGAATCGCGTGGAGCAGATGGAGACAGCTTGCAAAGGATGAGCTAACACTCAGAGCTCCCCTCTAACTTTTGGTGTGTGCTCCCCATTCAGTAAAAACACTGAACATGTGTGATTAAAGGTAGAACACAACCTAACTGATAATCCACCAGGAGCACCATTTATACAGGTGCTTTTACATCCACCCTGATTCCTTGAAACCAATGGGAGATCAGTTCTCTTCTTGCCTTCCATATTCCCGTCTTTTAGAGACAGAATCCTTCAAGCCTGTTAGTTACCTGACTTCCAAAATGTCCACATTCGATCCATGCCTCCAGATTCCTGATCCTTGTTCAAGAATTCCTTGGCTGCCCCTGATGTCTCCGCCTCTTGGAAGTTCTCTTCCTTTCCTCTATCATTGCATTTGTGCTCTACTCCCTCAGAGCACTTAGCATGTCCAACTTTATGGATCACCTTTTCTTCCTGCGACTCTACGTTGAAATTTTGACTTCTCAAGTGAAGCATTATCATCTCTTCTAGGTAGACTGCTCCATGATTTCATCACACTTCCTGGATACTTCCATAAAGCAATTATTTTCTTATACTGTAGATGCTTATAGCTCCTTTGTCTCTGGGCTCCCAGAGATGTTTCTGCTCCATTGCATATCCAGTACAATCCCTGACATACATAGTGTAAGATTTAGTAGATGGAGGCAGAGATGAGAGGAAAGAAAGAGACCAAGTTATGGAGCCAAGAAAGCCTTTATTGGGATCTGCAATTCCCAGGCGAGGTTCTGTGACTCTGCAAGTGGGGAGTCAGGGAAGTCACGCCTGGTACAGGAGGGGTGAGGTATTTTATGGGTGAAAGACTTCTGGTCTGGTCCTGGGAGGGCAGACCACCAAATAAGGGCATTTCAGGGATGTGGCAGGATGGAATAGGTTGCCTCCTCTGTCAGGGTGATGGGAAGCTGGGGCTTCATGATTGGCTGTTTTCAAACTGGCACAGAACATTCCAGGTCTGCAGATGAGGGGTGGGGGTCATCAGTGCACATCTTTTTCTCCAACCCACAGCAAAATGGCCGCTTGGCCGCCATCTTAAGTCTTACACATAGCACACCAACACAAGTCATTGAATTCATCTTTTTGGAGGTCATTATGGAGATTCTGTTTTGCTTTGCTTTGTTTTGTTTTTCATTAAGGTAGAGAAGTCAGAAATAATACTGAGTATAATAAAGCATACACAAAATTGGTATAAGAATAGCAGGTGTAAAGCAAGTAGCAATGCTAAGGGCGAGAACAACTCTTTTGAGGAATTTGATTATAAAAGAAATAGAGATGGAAGAATAAAGAGAGGTAGAGGAAGGATAAAAGTAGAGGCTTGTGGGATTTTTGAGAACTGAGTATGTGTGTAGGCTATGAAGGGGGACCAATAGAGAGAGAGAAAGAAACAGAAGATAAAAGGGAGATGTCACAATGAAGAGATCAAAGTCTTCACCCAGACACGAGGAGCTGGAATTAAGAGGATAGCTAGAGGGTAAATTTTGAAAAAGAATAAAATGAAACTTATTCGAGATAATAGGATGAAGGAGAGGATGAAGAAATGAAGAGGAAGAAAAGAGAATACTAGTGAAAATACAACCAAGTGGAAATAAGAACTTCACTTTGATACACATTCTTAACGAGCAGACTCTGTAGGAAGTAGAAAAATCAAGAGAAGAACTGAAGGGCGTGAGGAGGGAGTTAAAAAGTTAAATTACCTGTGTGGTCCTGTCTGTGCCCTTCTGAGCTGTCCTCATCAGAAACATTCCCCCAGTCCATACAACTGTGCAATTACAAATAAAGAGCAAAACTAGCAAAATAAACAACTTTAGGACCTAGAACCATAGATTCAAGTTGAACCAGTAATTATGAAAAAGGCACTATGAAGATTCACTTATTAACTTAGATTTCCTATAATATAAGCAGCTGTCTGGGAGAAACTTTAAGAAGTTTTACTTCCAAATCAGTAACCTGACGACCAATCCATTGAGGAAAATTTATCTAGTGCTGCTGATATACTAGGTTCTGTGGTGGCCTCGGCAACCTCGAGAAGTATATAGACTACTGGTGGTACATTGGAAGAGGTATTTTTCTCCTCATTCAATAAAATCGGCATGCTACTGTGTGCCGAACGCCTTGCTCTCAGTGCCATGGGCGGAGATGGGATGTGCCCTCACTCTGAATGCATATTGTCTCCTAGATGAAACAAATATTAAGCAAAAACCAATCAATTGTTTAATTATAAACTTCATAAATAAAAAATTTGAGTGCTAAGAGAGCATTTAACAGACCTAGCGAGGGGGTGGGCGAGATTCTTTCTTAGGAATTAAACGGTATAAATAGATAGGCAGAGGGGAGTGCATGCAGAAGGCTCTGAGGCAGTGAGGAATGGGGACTGGAGAAAATGAGAGGATGCTAGAGTAGCTGGCATTCCTAAGGGGAAGGGCAAAGACAGCAGAGGGAGGACTGACCTGACAGGAGCTCTGGGAGTCACACGAAGAAGCTTGGATTTTATCTAAGAGCCGTGAAAAGTCACGGATGGTTCTAAACAGACCAGAGTGCACTTTTAAAAGGTAACTCTGCCTGCAGAATGGAGAATGGATTTGGGACACAGTCAAGATTGGATGCTGGAAGACCCGTGGGGAGGGTATTGTAAACACTGTGCATGAGCAATGAGGGTGGCTTGGACTGGAGGTGGCTTTGGAGATGGAGAGAAGCAGCTGCGCAGGGGGACTGACGGGATCTGACAATGGCCACGATGGGGCGAGGAGCGACAAGCAGTCACCAATAGTGAATGTACAACATGCCATTAACTAAGACAGAAACCAGGGAGGAAGGCCTCCTACTCTAGCCACGAAGTTACTAAACGTGAATCCAAAAAATCTTATGCCAGCTCCCCCAACCCAGCCCTGCGTAGCACAGTGAGAACACTGCTTCCTCTGGTACAAACACAGACAGTAGCTTGATTTGTGGTAATTAAAAGGTCAAGCAGTTTGGCTCATATGTGGACTCAAGTGCTACCTGAAAGGTGTTAGTCTTCCTTTCCTTCCTTCTTTCCCTGGCTGATATCTCAGTCTGACAACAGGAACAAACAGAACTCTGTGATTTGATTTCTTTCTTTCTTTTTTTTTTTGATCACCCAACAGCCATTTACATAATCCTTAACAATAACCAGGCTTTGAGTGTCTGGGCACAGGCTGTACTCTGTGCTTGGAGACACTTATCTTCCACACTTCGATGAAAAGATAACCGTTTGGTCTGCAGATAACGCATTAGGCAGCTCCTGCAGCACTAGGCAATGTGTTTTCCCTTCTACTTTTCTGTTCAGCCATGAAAAGTGCCGGCCTCAGGATTTGCCTGGGCTATCTTAATCCCTCTTCACCTACTGTAGCTGTTTACTCTTGGTGACGGGTTTGACACTGAACACAGCATTGAAAGGAAAAGGCAGGCATTCAAGATTCAAAGGAGGAGCAGCTCAGATTCTAGTCCTGAGGAGGAAGTCTTCCTGCTGCTTAAAGAAGGGGGTGGTGGCCGACTCTTCAGCAACACCAGCGCCCACTGGGTATCCTCAAGTGTGAGCCTGAGACACAGATAGTGCTGTGCCCTTCAAGTGTGCCCCAAATCTCCTATTGGCCATAGAAGTCCAAGGGGAGATATAGTGAGAAGACTCTGCCCAGGTTTCGGTCCTAATTCTGGTGTTAATTAGCCAAGTGACCTTGATCAAGTTCCTGGGTCATGGTTATCTCATCTTTTCAAACACCTGATGAAGTTGAGTGTACTGTCTTTCTCAAAGTTCTTAAAGCTTTAATAGTCTTGGCAGAGTCAGAAGTATATCCAGATCAGTGTGTTGCTTTTGAGGGTTTTTATTTTATGATTATTCCTTGCTTCCCAACTAAACTGTGTAGACAGAAGGATTCATAATATTTTCAGGCAGAATGAGATGAGAAGGCAGGGATGTCTGCTTGTCGTTTGTGATTTCTCTCCCGACAAGGATGAAGAATCCCCAAGGACAGGGACCCTGACTGTCCTGTTCACCACTATACAGCACCTGTCACATAGGAGGTGCTCAGTACATATCTGTTGAATGGAAGAGTGAATGTTTGGGAACACACAGAAAAAATATGAAGCTTTCCTTCCCTCATTAAAAAAAATGCATGAAAATGGAAATTTCACCAAGAAGAGAATTCATTATTTTCATGAACATGATAAGGGCCTAAGTAATAACTCCAGTTGCAGAACGGAAAGCAGAGTGTTAGTGAGAGTGAGTCTTCTCATACCGGGGTCCAAAGCATCAAGGTGTTAGACTGATGTGAAATCACAGGATCTTTATGAACATGGGTTTTACTGGGTAAAGTGACTTAAAAATATTTTAATATTAAAACAAAAATGTATATATTATGAAGCGAATGCAAAACAATCATGACTTTGGCAAATATGATGGGAGACTCACAGGCTTTGTGGAACAGCATAGGGGACAGAGCAGCAGACTGTCTCCGGACACCCAAGTCCGCCCCAGTAAGCTGGCTACTTGACTTCGGAAAAATCACTTTACTGCTGGCCTCAATTTCTCTATTTATGGGAAGGAGACTGGAATCGATGTTCTCCAATACTTCTTCTAACCTCACATGTTCTGAAAATGATTCCACAAAAAAAGGGATGAAAACTACTCTTCTATAGTTGTAGCTTCTGGCATATTTTTTCATTGCTCAGATCTGCTCTCTGCCCTTGGCATGACTTGTATTAACCTCAGGGGAATAGAGAAAATATCTAAGACCAGATATTCTGACACTGCATTTTCTACTCCCCCCTCCTCACTCTCCCTTCCTCTTCTCTATCTATCTATCCAGCTAGCTATCTAGATGTATATACAGAATGCTTCTGGGAAAATGTTCCCAATAAAGCAAGCTGACTCATTCAGCCCCTACTTTGTCTTCAGCCAATTTTCTCCCATCACCAATGTAGGTCTTGGGAAAACCAGTCTGCTCGCCTTGTCTCTCCCTCCACGCCATTCTCTTGCACCTTAACTGCTTTGTCTTGCACCCTTATCTCTCTACAAAAGGCAACTTCCTTTTCTCAGAGCAAACAGTGTAATCCTGCGGTTTCTAGAACAATCGCCCTTCTTCTCTCACTTCCCTGTGCGGAGCCTGGACAGATTAGACACTGCGTGAGCATTTGTGGAATTGAATTTTTGATTGTTCAAGAATTATTTTATACTTAATGTTACTGAAAGTAACCCTACTTCTCTCCCTAAGGAGGTTTTCCTGTGGCCAAATTGAACTCAGGATAAAGGAAAGATGGCTTAATTGTAACACAACTACTCCTTCCCCCTCCCCCAACAAAGAAAGAACTTTCTAAGGATGATAGACTTTCACAGATTCAGTTAACAGCTTTTCTGGATCCCAAAATCTGTCTCTACCTGTCAAATCCTCACCATGTTTCAAGGCTCATTTCAAATGTCTGTTCTCACATAAAGCGTTTTCTTGGCCATTGCTGTGGGAAATATTTTCTCTAGCCACTCTACCCTAAGAGGTATGTATTGTCATGACTTTTTCTTTTTTTAGTATTTATCTCCTTCATGTAGTAATATAGATATTGATAATCCTACCCCCAAAATAAGCTTCCAACCAAACCAGAAATTCTCTGATTTCAAAGGAGGCCTTTTAAAATGTATTTGTTCATGACTATGTTTTATGTCTGACTCTTGCAGTTTTCACATTGAGACATATTTAAAGTTTGTAAGCTATTTTTTGATTCTCTCTCCTCCCCACCCCACACTGGAAGGAGAGAGGTGGAAAGAAAGGAGCCCTGTTTATTTTTGAGGTATGAATAGTTAAAATGTTAGCTCATTGAAGAGCGAACACTTATCTGGAAAGAAATAACCTGGAATGTAGTTTTTGTTTTGTTTTGTTTTTAAAAAAGGGAAATTTGAAACGCTATGTTATATGCTTCCTAATTTTCTTTTTCACAAACCTAAACTTTGTGTTATTACCTTATTGTACCTCTCAGAATTTCTCAAACCTCTAAACAAAAGAGTAGAAAGTACACAAATACAAAAGACTCCAAATCCTTTTTCTATGCCAGAATACAATACCAACCTCTAGTCCAATTACATGGCACTATGCCTCTTTGAGTTGTAGAAAGAACACAATCACGTTTCTTAACTTGCACTTCTGTTCAACGGGCAAGTTTAACTGCATTTTAAGCAACTTAGCAATAATAATAATGAGATGCAGACACCTGACTCAATTTCTGGATTGATCTTTACTCTGAAAAGTTTGAATCTTTGCTGAAAAGGAGAGGGGGGGAAGAATTCCACATTTCTGACACTCCACTGATATTCAGAGTCTCAAAACATACTCCATAAATTTTAGATGCTTAAAGACTTGTATGCATCCAGACCTTGAAGTGGATAAGCCAGAACAAGCATAGGGAGTCTCATTCTTGCTGTAAGGCAGATGGGGGGCTGGGAGGTTGGGCACTGGCTTTGGAAAAGCACTGACCTGATTTTGAAGACTAACTCCAAGATTTTCACTACCTGAGTGAACAAGGGCAAGTTACCTTATCTCCTTAAGCTTTAGCTTTCTCATCTAAAATAATAATAAGAATAATAATAATTACTTTTCGCACTGGATTATTGTGAATACAACCAAGATAGCATCTCTAGCAGGTCTGGTGCTCAACCAATGTGCTAGCCCTCCCTATACTAGTGATGCAGAGAAATGGACTCAGCTTGAGTTACTGGAAGAAGGAGATATTTTGAGTGTGTTTGAAATAGACATCATCAACTAAAGGGAAAGCACAAAATAATTTTTCAAGCGATTACCTATTGTGGTTGCATCTATCTTTTCTTACGCAAGGAAACCTTTGGCATTATCAAATCTATTAACATAGCTTTGTGATTATTACTCCAGAGCAAGCTATGAGCTTTCTTTCCCTTTTAAAGTAGATGTCAGGTATATATATATTCAAAATTCAAAATTCCAATATTAGAATTGATTTTGGAAACCCATCAGCAATCCTTGCAATTGAACTAATCCAAATGAAACCTTCATCTCAGAATTTCATTTCTGAAACTATATTTCCATTTGCATAAATGCTTTTCTTCTTTGTATTGCTCAGGATAACCAAGCTCTTCTGATCTTGTTTCCTTAATTTAATGTTTTCTAGAGAAACACAGGTATGCTTTTTTCATATTTGTTGGACCAGGACCAATAATGGTCTGGTGTGCTCTATGTACCTCTAGTGTAATTTTCCAGGTAATTCTTATGGTTAGTTCTTAGTCTGCATTTCCCAGATGCTTTCTGTAGTTTTATCAAACTGCCTCCCAACCCTTAATGGCTTACACAGACAACTTGATGACCCAAACTTAACATGCCTAGAACTCATGGTCTTTAGCCAACCTCCTCTGGATTGAGATCTCACAAACTAAGCAGAAACAAACCTTCTTGGAGAGAAAACCAGAGGTAAGAAGGATGTAAGCTGAATTCTTTAGTAGGTGATCATCTTTCCTGCAATCATCACTGAATCAATCACCCCTTGTAGTCGGAAGTTTAACTGGAGGGCATCCTTTGGGATAACATGTAAACCTAAGGTACTATTAGTTTTTCCTATTGCAGTGCTTCTTTTGTCTAACATTTTTGAAGAATGAGGAATTTGACTACTATATATCATGACCAATGGAAATTTATTCCTTTAAGTGTTAAAACTTTGTACTTTAAATCAAAGTCTTTATGAAAATTACTATCTACTTCTCTGCCTTTCTAAACAAAGTACAATAGGTATCCTTTCATCTTGTCTTATTAAAGTTCATGATTAATGTTTAGATTGATATATATTGATGAACTCCAGATCTTTTGAGCTGAAAAGTTCTCTCGCCCTCACAAAGTCTCCAGATGACTATTTGTGTTTAAATTATTTATCACTTCTTTCTGGGGTCTTAAACTTCCTTTCAGGATTCAGTTACAGTCAGTTTCCTATCTTCTCCATTCTGTTTATTGTGGGGTAGATAATAAAGAAAAACCCAGATTGTTAGAATTGTGCTTCAAGAAAAAAGCAAATAGACTGAGTGGAAGCCTGTGTGAATCTCCTAATAATATAGCATATAACCTTCAGCGATAGCCTTCTTGAGTTTTTCTTCTTTTTTTCAGTGCTTTCTAATTTGACAGTTGTGTGTCTGAGAGTTAAGGTTGGCATCATCGTTTGAATGATGCGCTACTGGACCAGAGCATTTTCTTGTACAAGAACATGAAGTATTTCATTCTCATCACCTCCGGACAGTTTTTTGACAAGCCTTGTTTTCTCGCACTTATTATTGGGAACAAAGAAGTGACTCGTGAAAGCAGGAACACTGAGGACAGAACTAGATACAGAAATTTATCTTTTAACTTTTCTGATCAATTCGAGAAACTCAAAATAATTGATAGGACTCACCTCAAAGTTCAATTGAGTACTTTTGGTCAATCAAATGCTGTGGATAGAATGGTACTTGTTCACAATAACGCTATATTGAAGGATTTTCCTAAATGATTAGTTTTCATAAGTGGAAAGGCTGAAGCAGCCTTTACAAAAAGAGAGGATCGAGCTTCATCAGTCTGGTGGATGGACCAGGTGCCACATGGTGCCAGATGCCACATGAATGCCACTTGGGATTCAGGGATCTGAACCCAATTTAGACTTTTTAAAAGTGAAAGTTACTGCTAATCATGTGGCCTCTCAACAATATGTAATCATGTAAAAGGAGATATGTTTCCTGTCGGCTGCCTATAATTTCAGCTGATACACAGAAGGCATTAAGTTGATTTATCTGATTTTTAGGAGAATAAAATCTATCACAAAATCCACAGCCCTTTCAGCTCAAATCTTTAGAATACAAAGTTTTTATTAGAAATGAAACATATTCTATGATTAACAGATTTATTGTGTGTGTGTGTGTGTATGTGTGTGTGCATGTGTGTGCTAATACAAGCACTAGCCACATAGGCCACAACAAGACTATACACTAAAGACACTATCATCCCAGAAGCTTCTGCCTTGCATGCCATCATTGTGACACCTGGGAACTTGAGAGGGTGAGCGAGCAGGAGAGCAGCAGTTTGTGGGAGTGGGAGGCGAGCTGAAAGCAAGGCGACTCCTGGGCACCCCGTAGTCTCTCTGTCCAGAGAGAACCGGTGAACTCTCTGTTGTCCCCCAGGAATAAAGCAGTGTCCCCTGAACTGTTAGCTTTACTCAGTGCAACTATTTACCTCTTACATTAAATTCTGCCTAAATCTCTTACAATTATTTAAACACAGACCTTTATTCAGTTATGGACAAGCAAGCACACACAAAAAACCCAAAACGTTAAGCTTCATTTTGATGCTCTTGATCCTTCAGTAAAGTTTTTAATGTAGCACAGAAGGCGGGGGGGGGGGGGGAAGGCGAAATATGAAGCAGCCAATTGAAGCTAAGACATTACTTTAATCCGTCAAACTTTCGGGGTTTCCCAGCTTGGAATTTACCTGGCTTTACTCGTTTTTAAGGGGTTGACTTTTATTCTGAACCTAAATCCTACCCCACGTCCCCAAACACACACACACACACACACACACACACACACACACAGGCAGGCACACGCATATACACATCGGGTTATATAATGATGCCAAAACAGACAAGGAAGGGAAGTCAAGATTAATAGCCACGAGAACGGTGATGATTACAACAAGCTCAGCGAGTTGTATTTACACAGCATTTTCCTTCAAGAACCGCAGAGCTCTACACAGATATTATCTCACTAATCCTCTGGGGAGCTTTCTCAAAGCGGCTTTATCCCGGCTCTCTCAAAAGAGAAAGCGAGGCCCAGTGCGGAGAGCCGGTTAAGTCGGTGGTAAAGCTGGAAACATAAGCCAGGGCTCTTGACGTACAGAGAGCATTGTCACTCGCACTCAACCACGCCACCTTCCTGTCAGGTGTCTGGTAAACAGGTTAACTGATCTGGTGATTAGGGTGCCTCCTGCTTACGTGCAGTGACCGGTGGAATGCCCCGTTTCCTTATTATACATTTTCAAGTGCAAATCAACGGAGCCAGAGGTTCAGACACTGTCATCAAGTGGAGACAACTGGCCAAACGCAGAGAGGCTGATGGGGTGGCCGGCCGGGAGGCTGCCGGCTCCTGGAGAGGGCAAGACGGACGAAGGGCAAGACCAGGACCCAGGGGGCGGCCGAAATAGAAAACCAAGCCTCATTACTTAAAAATTAATTAATTAATTAATTAATTAATTAA